>NW_009276921.1:1908131-1922046 GCF_000150675.1 Verticillium dahliae VdLs.17 | reverse complement strand
CCACCCCCCCCCCCTCGCCCCCCTTCCCCCTCCACTTCGTTCTCTGGGGCTTCTGGAAAAAATGTGGAAGAGAAAAAAGGAGTCGGATAGCATCATCGAGTCAGGGCTTTGTCTCGTCTTTCTCCACCTAACGCCGACGCCATCGACAAGGCCAACATCGCAACCGTGCCGTAATAGCATCGCACCATCACGAGTTTCCTCAGCCAAGAGCTGAAGTGCAAATTGTGGCCCCTCTCTAAAAATCTAAAAGCCGACAGCGACCCCCTGTGGCTCATGGCTCTTCGTCGAGGCCTCATCTGGCGCTTCGTCCGTCGGCGATAGATCCGCGGCAACCCCAGAGCCAGAAGCGCAAGCAACCAGGAGCACCAGCCACCCACCCTCAGAAGCAAAGTGAATCCACAAAGACGCCGTCGTAGTCATGACATCCTTCGAGAAGCATTGGAAAGGGGAAGGAGAAAAAAAAATGGTCTTTTCATCAATGAATGGAGTCGCCTCCGATCCAGTCCTCATTCGGTGAGTGCTCGCAAAGTCGAGGTATCTCTGGAGAAGAGGTACAAACGCGGTACTTTTCACAAGCTTCGTTTTAGCTCCAAAAGGGCTACCTGGCTCAAGAGATGTGATGCTATCTCGCCGCTTACCCCCAGATCTTCCAGCACGTTGTGCTACGGGCACACCCCCTCTACCTCGCCCCCCCTGTTGCCTTACCCTGCTCCCCCTTGCAGTCCCTTGCTTTGCCTCCCTCCCTCACCTTTCAGTCCCGGGCCAGCCCTGCGCCAGGAACTGCTTCGGTGGAGGTGCAGGTAGGGGGGAGGTTTGTCCACGTCTTGAGGTACTGTCACTGGGTAGTCAAGGTAGTCCAGCCAGGTAGGTTCGAGGTGAAAGGATGGAACACGGCCATTTGGCGGGCTTTTACGGCGTCCAAAGCTCCGCTGCCGCCTATCGACGAGACGCAAATGCGAATGCGCGAGCTTGCTCTGCTTTATTTGCCTTGGCATAACAGTCCGCATGCTGGGGCTGGAAAGCTGAAGCTGAAGCAGCGTTGCGCAGTTGCAGGATGCAGACGTAGGGACAGAGGCAAAAGAAGCAGGCGCACGAGGTATTGTTGCGTGTTGCGTTGTGTCTACGGCTCACTGGGTTGCATCGCAGGCGCACATCCCCTCCACCATAATACACCGACTTGTCCGCAAACCCCCCCTTTCTTGATGCCGTGTCGGTTGTTTCTCGTCCCGCGTCAGGCGAGTCTGCAGCCTCTCTCTGTCTTTCGACCGTCTTTCGACTGTCATTCGATTCTCAGTACCGATGGCTTGAGCCACCTGTCGACATAGTCGCATCTGCGATCTGGAATTTCATTCTGTTACAAGTCTTGGAAGATCGCTGGCTGACGCCGATCTCCGATGCCCACGAAAGGAACCTGACCTGGTAGATGAATCACACACCATGGGGCGCGACATTCTGAACGGAAGGTCGGGGCCATGAAGCATCAACTGTAAACGATACCGCTGATTCGCCCTCATCTGTACACACACGTCAATTTGTCGATGAGCAAGTCGTCAAAGCTGCTAACGGACGGTATCCCAGGGCTGGCGAATGAGGACGAGTGGTCGCTGAAATTTTCGCCACCTCGAACCCGTTTTGGTTCGTGCTTGTAGTCCAATCTGTGAGGGTCCCCCGTCTGCCATCTTCCTCCAGATCACCAGCGGAAAGGGCGGGTTTGCGGGGAATGAGGGGAGGGCTTGCTGTTGGACCACAATCTCAGCGGACAGACGTCAGGGTCGTCATGATCAGCTTTCCCCCGGACCAAGCTAGACCTGGGGCGGCGTGCACGACTCGCCACGGGCGTGCGCTCTGATTGCGCGAATGTTGCCCATGATTGAAGATTGAAGTTGGTCATTTCAAGTTTTCCCCCCCCGTGTTTACCGATAGGTACTCCGCCGCTTGCTGGAGACAGGAGGATCGCGCGTTCTCGGCCGTTCTACCTTTCTTTGCTGCCTTGCCTTCTTTCCTGCGCCATGTTCTGCATGTGGAGAGAAGGCAACAGCAGCATTCCTTCGAACGGGTTGCATCCCCACCACTGCCTCCCGTCCCTCCAATCCGTGAATCTTAGCTCTCAGCCTGCGTTCGAACCGGTCAGGACTTCGGCCAGAGCAATGCATGCATCCTCCGAGGAGTACTATGCAGTTGGCCAAAGTCAGGGGCGCCCACACTCCCTGATGGGGAGGAGCATGGCATGCGGCCGCTTCACCGGTTTGTCCCTCGTTGACGTTCCATTGCCGGCGCCGCACGGCATGCATCTACGGAGAACCAGGGGGGGAGGACTGTCTCCTTGTATCAGGACGGCGGCACAGCCTCCTGACAATGGTGGCCTCGTCCAACTTCCCACCAAACTCAGATGGCGTTCGCTTACCCCTGCCCTGAGGAGAAGAGATACGAGGATGAGGGGGGGGAAGGGGGGTAAGTTGAGGACCTGCAGCGCGGAAACGCAGGCCATGCTTCCCCGAACTGGGCGGCATCACTATCTGCTCTGCAGGTTCGTCTCAATTTGAGCCTCGCGGAGCGGGAGCCTCCTTGGGGCATCCCCCAAACGCTGGGGGTGGTTCCCAACATGGGGGAACAGGGGGCGGGATTCGGTTGACTTAGCCGGAGTTCAATGACGAAGTCCCCCCCCCCCCCCCCGCCTTTCGGCCTCTTCTTCTTTTTCTTCTTCCGTCCTTCTTGCGGAGACCGGTCTGGAACGTCGTGAGGCTCTTTATGATCCAGATCCTGATTTTTGATGTGGTTTCGATGACTGTGGTGTGCTGTTTCAGGAGCGAATCCTCCCTATCCTGTTGGGCTGCGCAGCAGGGCGGATATGTCGGTTCGGCCCTCGGAGCCGACACGAGCATCTCGACAGATCGGCCGGTCGCATCACTGCTGCTGACGGATCGACGGGCGTTGAGATGGATCTACAGTGACATGAGCCGGCGCTGTTCTCCGAGAATTCACTCAGGAACCATACTATGGAATAATGAGACGAAGGATCTGTGTGTTCAGATTCAGCCAAGATTGACCTCGAAGATCTGCCGTTTCTTATGCTTTGGGTCTTGAGGTTGCACCCGCCGGACGCAGAGATGCCCGAAGACCACCTATAACGCCGGTCTTGCATAGACAGTCGCAACATTTAGATGAAAGAAAGACTTCCTATCAGGCCTTACTTCGGAGGGGGGACGCGTTTAACCATAGTTGGTCAATGAACTGAGCCCTCTGCCCCCGAGTCACATTACCCAGGTGGGAGAATCTGGGAGCACAGCCCATATTACTGCCGAAATAAGAGACCCCATGAATGCTATAGAGTTTGCTATGACTTTGTAAACAGATAGGCGTTTGGTGGCCTTTGTCGGAGGAAGCTGTCTCGATCCGTCTCAGCCATGTTGAACATGTAAATTTGCTTAGACAGGTACATTGATATCTCGACTTGGATGATGAGAATGATTCCTAATCTCATCATTCTCGTGGTATGAACGATAGCATCATGTTCTTGAACTCCGACAGACATGTTTGTAATGAGTTTGTGCCCGCTTCTCACCCAGCCCACCCATTATGAAAAGATGACCATACAAGATGCTGATATGGACAGAATCACCAATGTCGATACCATAGGACCAAGTACGATTGAAGATTTGCCTTGCAGCTGATCAGGATGACGCACGAGGACGTGGGCGGGCCACAACCATGCTGTCGCGGGCAGCCTCCGTGTTGCCAGCTCTCCGCACAGCCATGGACGTGTAGAAGGAGGGATCGTTGGCAGCCACGACGGCCCTCGTATAGCGATAGGTCTCGAAGCACTCCATGATGGCCTGGTCAACGGTCTGGGTATCTTTTACGATGCCCGTGTTGAGCACGGCCTTGATCAGATCCTCGACGCCCTCAAACTCGGCCTGGTTGATGCGGTAGCGGTCGGGCAAGCCAGAGTTGTGAAGCATGGCGAGCATGCCGGCGATGACCGTGTTGACGCCGGCCAAGATGGTGATGGGGATGCCACTCTGGAAAGCCATGGCGCCGACGCCGGTGAGGGCAGCGCCGACGAAGAGCTGCATCATCATGCCGGCCCAGCGGAGGAAGGCAACGGCGTGGAAGTAGAACAGATACTTGCGGCGCAAGGCAGCGACGTCCTTGTAGAGGCCGCTTGGCAGTCTGCGGCGGGGTTTGAACCAGGACATTGACGTTGGAGGATAGAGGGGTGTCTGGTCCTCGAGGTCCATATCTGCCCCGACGGCTCGGGCGAAGATGGCTCGCTCGGAGGGGGTCAGGAAGCGGTAACGAACGTGTTTGCGTTGTGGCTTGCTGAGCAGGCTGGGGGTGCTGCTCGAAGGGTTGGGCAGAGGGTCTGGTCGTGGCAGAGGTGCGTTGTCGGACATGAAGGGCAATAGTTGGAGGTTCCGAGACACAAAAGGTGGTGGATAGACGTGGACGAATGACTCTCGTGGTTTCGATGTTTTTCACGGAGGCCACAGCGATGAAGATCAAGAAGAAATACAGAGTCAAGCTGGGTGTTGGTCTTTGGACAATCTCGTGCTAGCAATTGCAGTCAAGTCATGCGTTCACTCGTTCCTTCCTTCTCCTTATCAGGTTTCTCTCGAGGCAGGTAGGCTCCCGCCTTCTCGGGGTGAGCCTTCTACAAAGTCATCGGACGCTGCGGTAGGGCGCTCTGATGTTTGTGCACGTGTGACACGACTCTTTCAAGCCTACCATATGAATTGTGATTGGAAACGAGGGACAGCCCAGCGAAGTAGGTTTTGATGGTAATTGACTGGATGCTTCAGTGTAACATTCAGTGATACAGGTGCCTTGTCAGGTTGCGTGGTTGACTTCCAATCCCAATTTGGCCGTAATGCGTACCTCGGTGTCGAAAAGCTCCCATGTGGTTGAACAGACTATCAACAAAAAGAGACTAGTCGGCTCCTTTCTACTCTTGACATTGTCATCACTTGCTTACTGATTTGAACGCCGTGATATGTGCCGGAGAGGAGGAGGGGCAGGCATGAAGGTTGTTTCTGTTACAAAGGCAATTTATCAAATAATAGGTACGAGAAGGCACTCAAAAAGTCCGAGACTCTTCCTCGTAGACAGCTAGCGTTTGAAGCTTTCCCGCACAGCAAGCGTTGGATTCATGAGTATCCAGCATGTGCATGCAAATAAACTTTTTGACCCCAAGTCCAGAATGCTACGAGGAAATGAACAGCAGAATTGTAAGAAGGCCCCATCGAAGCCATGGAACAGGGGCCTGGTTAGGGGTTAGGGACTACGAGAACGCGTGAATATGGTTGAGAGCCCTTCTAGCTGCGGAGGGCCAGAATTCAGATGTATTTTACCCCCAAACCTATCATATATTGCCTGCGGACCTAGTGCGAAAGACACAGCTAAAACCACGCTCTGATAAGAATCATGAGATGATTCTAGGAAGAGGCCAAGAAGAAGATTGGCAAAAGTGATCAGGCAATGATGAGGCTCCAATGTCGCACAATTATTAGTGTTGGCAAGTGAAGATTACACGTCTTCTGGCCAAACGTAGCATTGGAGACCACTTTGAGATATGCCAGAGTTCTTCTGCGGGCCAAGCCAACTACTGATAGTAACCAGCGGTCTAACGGGGCATCGAATCGTGGAAGAGTCCAAACATATCCAAAGCGACTATGGCGGTCGAAAGAGGCAGCATAGAAGTTGTAGCGAGCAGTCTCGTCATGCTGCAATATCATGTGGTAGCCTACTTAGGTACCTCAACGAGAGTGGCTGTGTCTCCAGCGCTCAACCAACACGTTAAAACGTCTGCGGGTGATTGGCCATGGCCTTGGTCAAGTTGGCTGCTGAAGACCTTTCAGTGGCCGAGGGCATGCGGTCGGTTGGTTACATGGCATGATGCACCGCTGCCCGCTGACTTTGGCTCAGCCTCCATAGGATTTCATAAAAAAGCTGGGGTCCAGCTCGTCGATCCTAGCCTTGTCAATGTCGTTTCTCGTTATTCACCTCACTTGATCTGTCAATAGATTCCCGAACGGTTCTGCAATCAACAGAAAGACATGGCAGATCCGCTTTCGATCACGGCTAGCGTGATAGGGGTTGTCACGGCTGGTTTCGCCATATCTTCGAGCCTGTACCACATTGTCGATTCGTTCAAAGAGGCTCCGAAGGAGATACATGCCTTCGCCTCAGACATTGATTTGACATCAACAATGCTGCAAAGCGTCTGCGAACTCATCGACCTGCACAGAAGTCTTTACAAAGCCCACCTGCTTAACGTTATAAAAGATCTGCGTTGGCGCTTCAAGCAAATTCAAGATGTCATTGCCAAATGCCCACAGCCAGGGCATAAGTCCCTTCTTTCTCGATTCAGATTTCTTTTCATGAACCACAAAATCACGGGTCAGATGAAGAAGCTAGAAGGAGTCAAGCACACGATGAGCCTGACGCTGTCAATTGCTCAACTGGCCGAGAATTACCAGTAAGCCCATGCGTTATTGAATGGCACAGAATTAGTGTCCTAATGGAGACTGAAACCTTTCCAGAGCACCATACTCGCACGCGTCGCTCAGAGCTCTGCGCCTAAAAGCCATGATCACCATTGAAAGGTCCCGAAGAGCCGTCTCGCAGCTCATGGACACTCTGTTTCAACCGCAGATAGAGGCTGTCCAGCAACAGCAGATCGCCCACGATGAAAGACCGCAGGCGATGGCCACATGGATGTCACTGATGCTGTCAGCGCCAAACATACCTCTGGATCGCCGGTTGCCGAGTAATGAGATTGGGCAGATTGCCAGACAAAATGAGCGAGCAGTTGAGATTCACAACAAGCCAGGGCTTCGACCGAAACCGATGGAGGGCCTGGAAGTAACGGCAACCAGATTCTCGGCCCAAGATATTGACAAAAGGGCCCTCGAAGAACTCCATCTCGATTGGCAGACTTCTGCTGATAATGTGAGTGTTGGCCACGCGTAGCCATTCACCATCTCTGTGTACAGTCCGTAAGCCCGGTGCATCAGCAGCTGACCTCTTCCTTCTCTTATCCAGTCTACCGTGCTTGTCACGAAAGACAAAAGACCACTGAATGAGTTCGAAGTAGATATGGTTGCTGGGACCAGCATAGTTATCCAGGCTACATCTAACCCGGACTGGCACGTCATGAACACACCTTTTATGAGCTTGGGACGCAAAGCGTTGGCGCATCGCTTGATAGAAGATTGGACGACATTCGATATCAGGGTGTTTTCTGATGACACAGACGGTAATAATCATTTACATCCCGAAACTCATGTTAACGAGGTTCGAGGTGGCGACGATGACTCAATCTTCACAAGCTCATCTGATGAGTATGTGAATCAGTACTTATATTCGCCAGCCTTGGGCCTCGGAAGTGAGCTCAGAGTTCGCAGTGGGCCATCCAAGAACATCCACTGGCGCTTTTCGCAACCAACAGTCGAGACCCAATGGGCCGATCCATGCGAGCCGTTCCGTTCCCGCGGGAGCACGGCCACCTTTACCTGACGACCTGGCTTCATTCTACAGTAATATGAGTTCATCGCCACGGCCGGCAGAGGGACGGAGAATCTTCCCTTATAGACCAACTCAGGTCCCGGAGGTTAGTCAATACGCTTACGCCAACCCACCGCCCCAGCATCACCACAGTTTCGCCAGTCTCTATGACGAAGCACCACGCAATCCAGTGCGCGAAAGGCACCCACTGTATATGAGGGATACATGGCGACCCGACGTAAGAGAGTTTGATTCGATACCACACCCCGGTTCGAGTCCCTATGACGATCGGACATATGGATCACGACCAACTCAAGATTATTGTACAGCCGTCGACAACGCGCGACATTCTGAGGCCCCATCAATGTTTGCTAACCCAGGCCAGTACCGCATCTGCCTTCTTCTTCAACTGTTCCACGCCCCCCTGTTCCTCATCCATGGCATACTCCCGGAAGTTGGCCAGCCAATGCTGCGAATTATCATGAGCCTCCGATCTATCAAATAACGAAGCCTTTGAAAAAGCACGACCGAGCAGTATGCACGCGAGAACCTTGCCATCAAAGTACAGGCCTGTAACTGTATCATCTGACCAAGGATATAGCTCAGATTATCTCGCCCCCGATCAAGGATACAACTCCGACGACGTTGCAGACGATGGCGCAGGCGGATTTGGACAAGCCGGCCCAAGGGGGACGATCGACCAAGTTGAATTATTCGAAGTCGAGTCTGTAGACTCACGACTGAGAGAACTAGACAGTATTTCCGAACCCGCGAAGAAGTCTGATGTTGGAGAGCCTCATCATCTTACAGAGCAGATGGTGAAGAGGCCAGTACAGGAACCGCTCCCAAGCAAAGCAACTACAGACAATGATTGCCCGTCATCGACTTCAGATACTGCACACGTTTTCGCGATTCACCCCGAAGAGGCAAGCACAGGAAAGCAAGACGGAAGGGACATCAGGGCTCTGTCACTGAGAAGACCCATGCCGTCACCCACAGCTCAGAAGCCGACTACCAGGGCGCGAGCAGTCAGGCGACTCACCGCTCAGATAGAAGAAGCGAACGGAAATTCAAACACCAGTGACTCTGAGGAGTCCATGTCGACCGTCGAGCCGCAGCTGCCACCAGTCATGGATGCACCAGCACCCAATCACGGGAGCCTCGTGCCAGTCTCGACAGCATGGCGAGGCGTAGTATCCCCCGTCCGGCCACATCTTGTCCCCGTTTACGTCAGGGGCAACGGTAAGCGGCCATATTTTCCTGGTACTTTTGCAGGCTTGGAATGCCGTACCTGCACACCTGTCTCACGTTGTCTAATGCTTTTCCGTAGAATTAGGACAAACTTGGTATGCAGGACCGGAGCGTGTGTATGTTGAGCAGTTTTCATCGGAATACCTGCCTTGCGGCACTGACTGCTGCTCGGGTGGTCTCCACGGCCAAGAAAGACAATATCTTCTCATCAGCACCGACTGGGTCAGCTTGGAGGCCCTAGAGTACCACGGCTTCAAGTACAAAGTCGCGTGGCAGCATTGCCTCTGTCTCAATCCGGACCTGAGATACGTAGGTCGACCGGATGGCTCTGCAGAGATTATCGAACTGACGAGCATGCCAGGACGATGTATTGACCTTGTTTAACTTCAGCTGGCATCTCCGCCAGGTGCACGTTTCTCCTGGAAGTCGTGATGTTTTCGTGGTGGAGTCAGGAACGTGATTGAGACCGCCTTCCTGATGGGCGCGCGGCAGAATAACGCCCCACTGAAATTTCATCGACGGCTTCACCTGCCCTTGGCCACCTGCCCTTGAGCTTTCCAGGTCGAGGCAACCAAAAGAGCGTCGAAAACCCTCACTAGCGGCCCATCCCCATTCTCACTGCATGTATCTTCTAACCCTGTGTCGTTCTTTCCATCGAAGCTCAAATCGC
Source organism: Verticillium dahliae VdLs.17 (assembly GCF_000150675.1). Taxonomy (NCBI): domain Eukaryota; kingdom Fungi; phylum Ascomycota; class Sordariomycetes; order Glomerellales; family Plectosphaerellaceae; genus Verticillium; species Verticillium dahliae. Next base: position 1,912,622 of record NW_009276921.1, on the reverse strand, counting down.
TTCAAGCTCCCGCGCGCCGCCTCGCCTGCAGCGCTCTTGTCATCCCTGAGTTCCATCTCACGCAGGAGTCATCTCATCAACCACGACGTCCATCACCCCAGCAAGCTCAGACTGGCCAGGGGCATCACCATGGCGTCTGCAGACCAAGGGGGCGCGCAGAAGGCCGGTGGCGGCGGGGATTCGGTCACGTATGACGGCAAGGAGTACGATGTCATCCAGGAGGGCATGGCGAGGATACTTGTGCCTGGAGGCATGGAGGAGAACAAGGACAAGAACGCCCAGCAGGTCTTCTACAACCCCATCCAGCAATTCAACCGCGATCTCTCTGTGCTTGCCATCAAGGCATACGGCGAAGAGGTCATTGCCAACCGCAAGGGGCATCCCGCGGCGAAGCGCCTCGACAACAAGGAGAAGAAGAGACGACGTGGCGACGAGAACGATGGCAACGACCGCCCTGCCAAGGTCCAAGTATCCGAGGGCGAGGGCGAGGGCGATGCCGAGGTGACGATCACAAAAACCAGCGACGCAGCCGCTGCGCCTGCGCCTGCGACGGCCGCCGAGACGGAAGGCAACGGGAGTACCGAGGAGCCAAGAAAGCCCGAGCCCCAGCCTCGCTTCACCATTCTCGATGCGCTGTCAGCCTCGGGCCTGCGCGCTCTCCGCTACTCGCACGAGCTGCCCTTTGTCACGTCGGTGACGGCGAACGACCTGACGAAATCGGCCGCCGAGTCGATCCAGCTCAACGTCAAGCACAACGGCCTCGAGGACAAGATTGTCGTCAACCACGACGATGCCATCGCGCACATGTACCGGCGCATCGCCGATGACCTCTCCAACAGGGACAGCCGCGGACGGCCCGGCACCAAGAACAAGTACGACGTCATCGACCTGGACCCCTACGGCACGGCGGCCCCCTTTATCGACGCGGCGCTCCAGGCCGTGCGTGACGACGGCGGCCTGCTCTGCGTCACGTGCACCGACGGCAGCCACTGGGCGGGCCACTGCTACGCGGAGCGGAGCTTCGCGCTGTACGGTGCCGTCCCGGTCAAGGGCATGCACTCGCACGAGGCGGGCCTGCGGCTGATCCTGCACACGCTGGCGTCGACGGCGGCGCGCCACGGGCTGCACGTCGAGCCGCTGCTGTCGCTGTCGATAGACTTTTACTGCCGGCTCTGGGTGCGTGTGACGAAGAGCGCCAACGCCATCAGCTTCCTCGGCGGCAAGACCATGGTGGCGTACCAGTGCTCGGGGTGCACGGCGTGGGAGACGCAGTCCCTGGTGCGGACGCGGCCCGAGCCCAAGAAGAAGGGCGGGCACTTTTTCAAGCACAGCCTCGCCAAGGGCCCGCCGACGGACGGCGCGTGCCGGCACTGCGGCTCGGCGCAGCACGTGGCGGGCCCCATGTACGGCGGCGCCATCCACGACCAGGGCTTCGTACGGCGCGTGCTCGACCTGCTGCCGACGGCGGACCCGGGCGTCTACGGCACGCTGCCGCGCATCGAGGGCATGCTGACGACGGCGCTCGAGGAGTACCTGCCGGGGCCGGAGCCGGCGGGGGACGTGGACGCCAAGGAGGCGGCGCTCGCGCGCGTCGACAGCAGCCCGTTCTTCGTCATGCCGTCCAAGCTGGCGGGCGTCATCAACGCGCAGCAGGTGCCGGACAACATGTTCCGCGGCGCGCTCAAGCACCTCGGCTACCGCGTCACGCGCAGCCACTGCCGGCCCGGCAGCATCAAGACGGACGCGCCGTGGGACACGATCTGGTTCATCATGCGCGAGTGGGTGCGGCAGAAGGCGCCGGTCAAGACGGAGAGGATCCGGCCGACCATGCCGGCGTACCGACTCTTGGGGCTCGACAAGGAGGCTGCGGTGGCTGCAGAGGAAGCTGCGGTGCCTGCCGCCGACGCTGGGATGTCTGTCGAAGACGCAGGCGAGGACACGATCGTGACGCAGGTGGAGAGCACGGCGAGACGGTCCGACGAGGCGGCGGCGCAGGACACGCACATGGGCGATGCCAGCGAGGCGGCACTGACAGAGGCCGACCTCCGCAAGACGCTCGTGTTCGACGATGCGCTCATCAGGCTGGGCAGGGCCAGGGACAACAGGAAACTCGTGCGCTACCAGCTGAACCCGCGCGAGAACTGGGGGCCCATGACGAGGGCCAAGGGAAAATGAGATGGAGGGCTCGTGGAAGCAGCAGGTTTTGAGCCAGTGCAGTGAGCAAATGCGAAGTCGAAGAATGAAAATGCTGTCTACCCTATTCGTGAGGCTCGATGCCGACGTGAAGGTAAGTGATTGAGATTGAGGGCAGCAGTGATGCTGAGCACGTCTGTAAGCACGTCTGAAGTCAGTCAGCGTCCAGCTGTTCCATTCCCTCGCAGCATTCAGGTCATCTCCATCCAGCCAGTATCACCAGCCTCACCAATATAGTACATGAATATATGCATGGCCTCGGTGTCGGGTTTTATCCAAAGGCAGGTTCCATCTCGATAACGTTCATCAAGAACCCCAACCTTTCGAGCCAGCCATACTCCTAGGTCCTCTAATTATCCCAGGGTACATCCTTGGCCTCGTTGGTGGATGCAGATGCAGGAGATGCCTATCGTTAGCATTGTGCGAGCTTGGGGTCCATGATGAACCCAAGGGACCTAGTACCGTAAGGTAAGGTATGTTGCCTTACCACCGTGAGGTAAGGTATGTCACCTTAGCTACCTACCTAGGTACATTAGAACGATGATTTATGGAGTTTGGGTGGCTCTATGGAGTCTCGGTGGCTCCTGTGTGCTGCGTTCCCTGGCAGACGGTGGAAGGAGCCTTCGTGGGTGCGCAGGTGCCTTCCTTCAGGGCATTGTACAGGGAGCAGGCACCATGGACAGGCACCATGGACAGGCAGCAGGCACCATGAGCTCGCACTTGCAGCAGGCACCAGGCACCATGAGCTCGCACTTGCAACAGGCACCAGCAACAGGCACAGGCACAGGCACTGGCACAGACACTGGCACAGGCACTGGCACCAGCACATCACCCAACAACAGACATGGAATCGCAAAGGATAATGGAAATAACGCAATTGCGGACCGCAATGCTTCATCGTCACGGCTCGTCGCACGACCCTCCTTACGTGAGAATATAAGACCGAGGCAGCAGTCGACCTTGCAGCCCTGGGCGAGCCGAGTGACGCCCGCCACGACCGACAGTCAGCACGACGGAATCACCGGCAACGTCCTCCTACAAAAACCTGGCGATAGCCTCGTCGAGCATCGAGCATCGACTCTCCTCCCGCCCACCATCTCTCACTCGTCTTCGGCATCCTCATCTTCATTCAACATCATGTCATCACCCTCTGTGCCTCAGGTCCTCTACGAGACGCCCATCGCACTCGGTGTCGTCGTCGAAGAGGGACATGTCGTGTTCGACACCAACGACACGCGGCAGCGCATCCCCGTCGAGGAAATCATCGCCATCTTCCCAGCCCGCATCGCCGTCGACGCTGCGGCGCCGCGCTACATCCTCGTCCACCTTCACGAAGATGCAGCCAGCACAGACACCCCCTACCGCATCGCCAGCTTCGTCGCCGACACCCTGCCACGAGAGCTTCTCGACCAACATCTGGTCTCGTCGTGGCCACGCCACCTTCACCGAGACAGGGACATCCACGTCGTCGTCTCCACGGGTTCTGGCCTCGGCATGGCATCCACCTTCTGGACCCTGGCACTCCAGCCCCTCCTCCGTTTCCTGCTCGACAAGGTCTACGACGCCGACGACGACGCCGACGACGACGCCGACGGGGGCCATGACGGCTACCACCTGCTCGTCACTAAGACGGCGCAGTGCGTCAAGGACTTTGCCAAAACCCGCTGGGCCGCCCGCCCTGCAGCGCCTCTCACCACCACCACCACCACCACCACAGCAGCGTCACCACGAAGCGAGACCATCATCCTCCTCAGCGGCGACGGCGGCATCGTCGACCTCCTCAACGGCACAACCTCGCCCTCGCCACCCCCCGGCCCGCGACCCTCCCTCGTCCTCGTCCCCCTCGGCACGGCCAACGCCCTCTTCCACTCCCTCCACAAGCCCCTCTACGCCCTGCCGCAAAGCCCCTCGCCCCTCGTCCTCGCCCTGCGCACCCTGGCCCGCGGCACGCCCGCCCCGCTGCCCTCCTTCCTGGCCTCGTTTCCCCAGGGCGCGACCCTCGTGAGCAGCGACCCCTCGACCGCCGTCGCGCCCCCGATCGCGAGTCTCCACGGCGCCATCGTCGCCAGCTACGGCTTCCACGCCCAGCTCGTCTGGGAATCCGACACGCCCGCCTACCGCGCCCACGGCGCCGCCCGCTTCGGCATGGTCGCTGCCGCCCTGCTCGCCGAGTCGCACGCCTACCTGGCTGACGTCGACGGCGCCCCCGCCCCGGCCGCCGGTGCCGCTGGCGGAGGCGATGGCATCTTGTGCTACTTGCTCGCGAACCCTCGTGTCGAGCCACGAGCGCACCTTTAC
>NW_009276921.1:1869443-1908031 GCF_000150675.1 Verticillium dahliae VdLs.17 | reverse complement strand
TACTTTTTCACTAACGTCTACCAGGCCATCGGATTGATTATTCGGACCCTGAAGGAGACGGAGAAGGACGAGGATATATGCTGGCTACCCGTTTTAGAGCCTCTAGCGCACCTTTCTCTTTTCGCCCGACAGCGCCCCGCTTGTCCTTCGCCTCGCGTCGTACACCCGGTCCTTTAAGCGGCGCGTGTCTCCCGGCATTTGAAGTCGGCGTATGACGGCGGCCGGCACGTCGGCATGGACGACGTCGCGTACGACGAGGTTGAGGCCCTCAGGGTCACGGTCCGGGAGGAGGATCCGCGGTGGCGCAAGGTCTGTGTCGATGGCACCATTGTCGAGGTGCCCCTGGGTGGCAGCTTCGAGGTCAGGACCGTCGAGGGGGCACTGTTTGATGTTGTCGTCGATCCCTCGATCGCAGGCTCTCCTTGATGGCAGGCAGCTCGGTTCTCCGCCGTCACGGCACGAATGATGACTGTCAGGCGACGCATGTCAGGCGACGCATGCCAGGCGACGCATAGTACGTAGACCCAAGGCAGGTTGTGCTGGATCACACATTCTTATCAATCACTGAGATGCGAAACATCAAGTCGATCCTCGACCAGGGCTAGCCCCTCAGAAGCTTGGCCACCCTCTTCTCGACGCTCTCCTCAAACTCCGTCGTCCCCCTCTCCAGCTTGCTCAGCTTGCCGGCCCGTAGCTTGTACACCATGCGTCGCCGCGGCGCCGCCTCGTCCTCCGAGTCATCCTCCGCCTCATCGTCGCTGTCCTCTATCTGGCCCTCCACCGCCCCGCGCATGAACCACCGGTCGTGGCTCACGAGCACCACCGCCCCCTCCCAGTCACAGAGCGCCTCGCGCATGGCCGTGACCGTCTCGTAGTCCAGATGCGTCGTCACCTCGTCGAGGATGAGGCACTGCGGGCATTTCCAGAGGAGCCTGGCGAGCTCGCACCGCACGAGCTGCCCGCCCGAGAGCTTGGTCAGGGGCACGTCTGACGCCGTGCGACCTGGCAGCCCGAGCGATCCGAGCAGGCCGCGCAGTTCGCCTTCGTCGAGCTCGCCCTCCACCTCGCCGGTCAGCAGCGACAGAGCCGTCAACGACTCGTCGGCGCGGCCCATCGCCTGCAGCGCCTCGACCGCGTGCTGGGAGTAGTACCCCAGCTTCAGCCGTGGATGCCGCGTCACCGTGCCCGAGGTCGGCTTTGTCTCGTCGACGAGAAGCCTGATCAGAGTCGACTTGCCGGCGCCGTTGAGGCCCAGGATGCCGACGCGGTCCCCCATGTGCACCATCAGGCTGACGTCCTGCAGCACCGGCGGCGCGGGCGTCTTGGTCCTCACCTTTGTCGGGTAGCGGAACGTGGCATTCTCCACCGACAGCAGTGCGCCCGGGAACCGCAGGTCCGGCGGCTGCGGCATGATGAAGCTCACAGACCGCTCGTCCTGGGGCACGTCAATGTCCGCGCGCGCCGTGAGGTGGTATCCGACCAGGTCGCGATTCAGCTTGAAGCGACCGCCCTTGGCGCTGACCGTCAGGCCCATGCGGTTGTCGAGTTTCTTCTGCCGCGACTTGGCCTGGCGCAGCTTGTTCTGGTCGTCGTTCGCTCTGCCGGCTTTCATGTTATTCTGGATGCTCTGCTGGATATGGGCCTTCTGCTTGTTCTGCGCCTCCTGCATCTTGGTCAGGTAGAGCTTTTTCTCCGACAGGGACGATTCATAGGTGGGCAAATCTCCGTGGAAATAGGTCAGCTGCTTGTCCTTGACAATGAGCAAGTCGGTGCAGACGCTGATAAAGTCTCGGTCGTGGGAGACGAGAATCAGAGTCGGTGCCGCGTCATCGTCGTCGAGAGACTCGAGATATTTCTGTAGCCAAATGATTCCCAGCAAGTCCAAGTAGTTGGTCGGCTCGTCGAGAATCAAAATATCCGTCTCCTGCAGCAGAGCCGTAGCAAGGGCCGCTCGCATGCGCCACCCGCCCGACAGGCTCGCGACAGGCTTCGCCATGTACGCGTCGGTGAAGCCCAGACCAGTCAAGATCTTTTTGGCGTTAGACTCGATCTCAGCCATCCTTGTGGGCTCAACCTGCAGCTGCAGGTCTGCCATCATGTCGAGAGCCTCTTGCGTCTCGTCCCTCAAGATTTCAGGCGAGATGTCTTCCCCTGCTTGTTCGATCCTTGAAACGTGTCAATTTCGCAGAGTTCTGCTGCCAGGCCCATGCACTGAAGATTCTCACATGACTTTCGACTCGGCCGTCGTCTTCTCAAAGGCTGTCAGCGCCTTGCGCGCCGCCATGCCGCGGGCGCCACTCCGCAGCCGCGCATCCTTGTCGAGCTGGAAGAGGTGCTTCTGATTCCTCGCGTGGCGGATGGTGCGAAGCGCCCGCACGGAGCCCAGGGGGTCCGTGGCGTGGATGCCGGCCGACAGCGCCCGGATGTCCTGCTCGACGTCGGAGCGCGCCGTGGCCTTCTCAATGACGTCCTCGAGCACCGAGCCCGGCTCGCGAGATGGCGATTCGGCACTCGAAGCGGCCCCCGGCGGCGGGGCGTCCGTGTTGGTGCCACGGGCATCCGTCTGTTGCAAGATGGAGATGCGCGCCTCTTCGGGGATGCCGGGGATGAGCTTCTCGGCGATGGCTTTTAGGAGGGCTGGGCATCGTCAGCGAACTTGTCTCGAAGTAGAAGAGAAGAGTCTTCTCGTGAGAAATGCGTCTCTTGTGAGAAATGCGTCTCTCGTGAGAAATGCGTCTCTCGTGAGAAATGCGTCTCTCGTGAGAAGAGATGCGTCTCCGTGAGCAGAAGAGACGAAAGACTCACTTGATTTTCCGGAGCCGTTCCTGCCCACGAGGGCATACCGCTGGCCAGCCTTCAGTCTGAGCTTGGCATCAGACAGGAGCTCGAGGCCTTCGGCGCGCGCTTTCGCCTTTGCCTTGGAGGCGGCTGCCTTCTTCTTCGGCTCGCCCGATGCGGCTTCCGAGGCCGGGCCGGCGACGACGGTGATGCAGAGACCTTCAATGTCGAGCTGGGCGTGTCAGTCATGTTTCGGGGCTTGCAGGCCGGGCCAGCTTACTTCGCGGTAGTCGACCGTCTTGATGTCGAAGCGCGTCTGCTTGCTGGTGCACAATATGGTGGCCACGGATTCGGATGCGATTGAAGTCAACATGGTGCTGCTGCTGATGCGCCGCTGGGCGTTCAGGGTTGGAGGTACTACAGGGGTTGCTTGCTGTCGAATGAGCGTCGTCTTTTATCGGGGCCAGCCGATCTGGAGGTCAATTTAGTTGCGCAATGAGGGGATGCTGGCCATCGGGGCTTTTATCATCTCCTGGCTGCATGTCTATTGATGGATGGGCCGTTGGCATATTCATCTCGCCGAGTCAAGTTTTGGTTCTAGATGCTTGGGAGGTGTTGGTGTGCCGTCCGCATGTGGCAAGTGACGTCGGGCTGTGCCTTCTGAGATGGGAGCTAGTGGAGAGAGATGTACCGCGCCAAGGGACCTCTGGGGAAGGAGATCGCCCAGGGACTTGATTCCTCCTACCTGGCTTGCTGGGTACCCAAGGTACTGTACCTAGGTAGGTACCTGCTGTACCTAGGTAGGTACCTACTGTACTGTAGATAGACCCAGCAGAGACCAGCGCCCCGCCCTGAGCCCAATGGCGTCCAGTGAGTCGCGGCCGTCTCGCCAGTGACTCACGCCGGAATTAGGGGTCGACGACGCCTTCATGTGCCCCCCACATGTTGTCCACAGCATGAGGGGCACGACGCACGATCGGTCTCAGATGCTCCGTTCAACGACTCCAGGCCGAGGGGAACATGAAAAGACCACAACCTCACCCTCAAGCTGACTTTCAAGAAATGTTCTAGGTATCCGATGCTGACTCCCTAGCTTGATGACAAAGGAGGCTTTGGACCGGGATTCCAGAACATCCAAACGTAAAAGGACTAGGTACTTACTCAATGGCCCTCCTGGCTAGGTGCAAAACTCGCAAATCTCACAACCGCAGTTAAGATCACCAAAAAGATAGATGAGGGACACCCGATTTGAACGGATAACCTTCAGGACACTCCATGACTGGAATCTGACTATTGGGGCAATCAGAACGTGCCATGCACCACCACGTGAGGGCCTTCACTTACCGCGCTACCGTTGCGCCAGCCCCCCAACTCTGTACGCCCAGGGCGCACTGCCAGGATGATGAGCGAATTCCAACCATCGTGAAGGGGCAAAAGGATACAGAACATCCTGAACGGAACAGCAAAAGCAATGAGGCACACCCGATTCGAACGGATAACCTTCAGGAATCTCCAGAAGAACTGGAATCTGACGCGCTACCGTTGCGCCAGCGCCCCATTGATGGTGAAAAGGGCAAAACCCGGCCCCTCATATCCGTCGAAGCGGGGTGAATGAAGTGGGAACATAAAATCCAGGGTCGAAAGAACATACTGCAGAAAAGGCTGGTGGACAAAAAAGCATATCCCACCAAATGAGAGAGCCCCTCATTTTACAAGTAGATCAGCGTCAACCCATGCCTCGCTGTCACGTAGTAAGCCTACTACTTGCTGCAGAACCTTTCGGTGGGATGTTTTTTTTCCTTCGAGTGCTTATTAGCCTGCCAAAAGGGGAAAGAGCAAAAAAGATATCGCATTGAGGCACACCCGATTCGAACGGATAACCTTCAGGAATCTCCAGAAAGAACTGGAATCTGACGCGCTACCGTTGCGCCAGCGCCCCAATTGGATGATCAATGGCTCCCGTGGTGTGCATCATGTCGACAGATGCTACGAGAGCCACGATCATGGCAGACTTTGATGGGAGGTTTACATCGAAGAAATGGCACATTGAATGCTACAACAGACTGACAGCACACGTTTGAAAGGAATGTCGTATCCATGGTCAGAGCTTTGGTCGGCTGTCGCACTGGCCACGTCTTTATTCCTTTTCTTGGAAGCGTAGAGGCGCCGCCCTGGGCACTCTTCACTCTGATGCTCAATGTTCTCACAAGTGGTACTCAGCTACGTGAATCGACGAGACAACATCCCAAGACTTATTGGCTTAATCACAAGATTTGATCTGCCAAATGGGCGCTTTTCCAGTACTTTACTTTGAGGTTACAACAAATTCATCTCACGAAAACGTTGAGTGCATGTCAAGGTGCATCCGTCCCGTGTGTCAAAAGACCAAAGATAGGGGAGACCAGTCAACCTTGAAATGTATACAGGAATCTACATAATACATGATACAAGGACTCATCAGACTCCTATCAGCCGCACGCCAAAAAAACCGAAACCTAACAGACAAACCATTACCGCCCACCCTCTTCGACCACATGAGATCGCGGCGTCAACTTGCTGCTCTCGCAATCAGCAGAAACAGACCGCATCTGGCGCAGCACCCTGTCGCCACGCATCTGGGTAAACCCCTTCAGCACTCTGTACGCGGGCGAGCACCTAGGCGACGACTCATCCATCATCATCTCAATCTGCTCCAGCGACAAGTCCTTCATCTCGGGCACCAAAAAGTACGCAAACGCGAGAGAGAGGCAGCAGGTCGAGCCGAGAATGAAGAAGATCTTGGGCCCCAGGTTCGCCTCGCCCTTGTCCCCGCCGACGAGAAAGGGTGTGCACGTGGCGATGACGCAGTTCCAGAACCAGTTTGACGCCGTCGAGATGCCGATGCCGCGCGAGCGCATGGGCAGGGAGAACGACTCGCCGACCACCACCCAGGCCGTTGGCCCCCACGTGATGGCGAAGCAGAATATGTTCATGCAGATGAGGGCGATCATGGCCCTGACGGCGAAGAGGTTTTTTTGGTCGCGCCGTCCCTCCGTGATGCCGATGCATGCGATCATGAATTGGATGACGATCATGCCAATGGCGCCGTAGATGAGCAGAGGCCGCCGACCGAACCTGTCTATGGTGAAGAAGGAGATGGGCGTGGAACAGACGTTGACCAGCGTGAAGATGAGCGCGATGAGGAACGGATTGTCAACGGAGCCCAGTTGCTGAAAGAACGTTACGCCAAAGTAGAATATAAAGTTGATCCCCGTCAGCTGCTGCATCATTTGGATGGACATACCGAGTATCGTGCGGCGAATAGGACTGCTGCCGTTTCGTATAGGACCCTTGGAGCACAGGAGCCAGGAGCCAATGTAGCTGGTGCGAGGGATGAGGTACAGCTCGTACTCGCGGCTGGCAACTAGCTCGGCGATCTCATCCTGCACACATTCAGAGTCGAGAGGTTGTCCCCGGACGCGAGCCAAGGCCCTCTTGGCTTCCGAAATCCGACCTTTCTTGATCAAGTACCGAGGCGATTCGGCTGCCAACGTTAATGGTTCTCCTTCCGTGCAAGAAAGAGGGAAGGGGAGGAACTTTACGCAACACAGCGAGGCCAACCCCGAGGATCATAGCCCACAGGAATTGGACGCCTATCGGGATCCTATACGCGCCGCTGTCGTCTCGACCCTCGGCCGAGTACACGGCCGAGTTGGCCAGCAGAACCCCCAAGCTGATACAAAACTGATACGCGGCTATGAATGCCCCTCGACACCGCTTAGGGGCAATCTCCGAAATGTACATGACAATGACGGCCGAGATGAAGCCAAGGCCAAGGCCGGCGATCAGCCTCCCCAGCACGAACAGTACAACATGGTGTTCGGCGCACATCTGCAGAGCATTTCCAACACAGAGAACCAGGCTCCCGAGGATGACATTCTTTCGCCGTCCGAACGTATCTGCCATGTCACCAGCCACGAGAGCTCCTACCAGAACACCACAAGCCAGAATGCTGGTCATGAGCGCCTTGTGGCTGGCGGTAAGGCCGAACTCGGTCGTCTTCTGTCAACGGGCGCGTAGGTCGTGTAATCGAAATCGACATTGGTGTACAACTCGATGAAGTAAGGGGTGCCGAGGAGCCCGGACATAACAGCCGTTTGGTACCCGAAACAAATGCCACCAAAGGCAGCAAAGGCGCAGATGACGTAGGTCTTGTGCGTCGATGGTGCTTCTATGCGACTGAGGTCGACTTCACGATGGTGAACTGCATCCTCAGAGTCGTTCATTCTGGATGTCGTTGCTCACACCCAGGCATGTGGTTGGGTAGATGCCTTTTTCCTGGCGGGTTGGCAGACACGTGTGAGTGAACCACTCAACCCTGCGATGTTCAGTGTCTGTTCCCAAGGATAAAGAGACAGTCGACGCAAAGATGCTGAGCCTTCGTCTTTTATATATTGCTAAGTCTTTGGCATCTCTAGCTTTTTCTTTTGTCATTAGACTTCGACAGTTTGCAACCAGACATCGAGGGGTCACAACGCCAGGCGTCAGCCACTGCTCTGATCACCAATTCATCAGCGCGAAGGCATTTATGTAATGCAATAGCGCACCATTGCCACTGGCGTATACTTGCTTCGCCGTCTTCCACCTTGTTACCGAAAGCCTTTTCAAACGTAGATGACCCTACGCCGAAGCCGAATTAGGGTGGAAGTACAGGCTAAGCCAAACGCCGTTCGCCTGTCAAGCTCAAGCCTCTCTATCTCAAGTTTCATTCAAATAACCAACACAGAACCCGTGGCGACAAATCTTGTCGACGTGCAGACTTCATTAGTTGCATTTGCACCTTCTCTAGGACTACGTAGCATACCATGGCCGGAATCTCGGCAGTCATCCCATGAGCTTCGCCAATGGGCAGCACCCATAATTCATTCCTTGCACATACTCTCACGAGTGATGCGAGTACATCCATCGCTTTCGTGTCATGTCTCGCATTTAAAACATCTCATCTTCGCCATTTCAACAACGGACAATGCCAACATACAAACACATGATAGTAGCCACGCCTCGGCGGTGATAACGCGGCAAAACGCCTGCGCTACTGCGAGTACCGTGGGAACCGGCTCATCCCATGGCGCTGAACCCTAAAAAGAAGGTTGAAGGCAAGGCAGCGAGCCAGCGCGCCGCACCACCAGGCTCACCAACGAGACTGCTTGCCGACACTTGTGCTCTCTAGCGCACGGAAACACAGCGTCGAGGTCTAGTCAGCTCCTCGTCATGTTGTTTAAAGACCGGCCTAGATCCATCCGCTCACTGTCTGCTGGGCAGGCCGGCCACGACTAGGCATCATTTCACCCACGGGCGAAGGAGCCGTGCGTCCCCCAGGGTCTTGAGCCAATCTGGCCTTCGTTTCCAGAGCCACTCGATAGGAGAGGAGGCACGATACGATCAAGAAACGTATCGTACGCGATGGAAGCGTTGCGAGCGATAAAGAATCGATCACGATCCACGTGACAGTGAAGCCTACGGTTGGCAGGAGCGGCAGTGTTGAAATGAGAGTGGAACGTGGAGTAGAACTAACGTCAATCTCAAGGTCACGTCAGGTGTGGGAATGTCACGGAGAGACTCCAGTTGGACAAAGCGCATGCCTCGTTGGGTTCCGTGACGTACATACAGTCTGACGCCTTCCGCGGGGTGAAGCGCCGGCTAGAGCTGTCGTGGCTGATCATTTGTAAACAGGTACCCCCAAGTGGCCGGAATGAAGTTGGGATAGAAACTGGCGTGTAGAGTTCACGCCTCAGAGGGGTGAATGCCAACACGCACACCCTCTGGAATGTGGAGCTTCATCTGACAGTTTCTGCTGATCCGGATTGTAGGGTCCCACCAAGACACGACTAGAAGCATAAGGGAACGACACTTGAATGTGTGCAATGCCGTGATGTTATTCTTTACCAGGGCGAGAAGTATTATGGGGTAATAGGTACGGGCGAGAAACAGCCTCACCGGGGGGGAATCGTAATCGTAGGTACAACATCGCGTCCCAAGGTATATGCGCACGAAAAGCAAAAAAAAAAAAAGCTCCAATCCAACCACCTCTTCTCCAAATCCCCTCTTCCTATGCCCTGCTGTACAAGCTGCATTACCAGTGCTATCGCAGAAACAGGATGTCGTGAAAGTTGTCGCTCCACATGTTGGAGGAAATCATAGGTGGTTCAAACAAAAGGCCGAACAAACAACATTGCAACATTGCACGGATTTTTGATGTGTTGTGTCCCCATCACGCCAGCGCCTTTCCTTATCGTCAGACTCATCAGTCGTGACACGTTGGTCACCCAACGATCCCAAGTGATATGAGCGGACAATGATCAGAAGAGGGCGAAGAGGAAGGCCATGCTGGCAACAAGGGCCAGGCTGGCGGGGCCGTTGGCCAACGCTGCAGAGTCCTGGTTGACTTGGCTGGGCGAGGGGACAGCCGCGGCGGACGTCTTGAGGACAGTGGGCGCGGCAGAGTGGAAGGTGGACGAGCGGCGAGTCGAGGTGGTGTTGGCAGCCGCGATCAAGGAGCTGCTGCTAGTGGGCACCACACTCGAGGTGACAGGCGCATAGCTCGTGCTGTTGATGGAAGCGACAGTGCTCGACTCGATGACGGGGGCGGAAGTGGTCTCGACGACGACGGAAGAGGTGGTGCTGGTGGTGGTGGTGCTGGTGGTGCTGGTGGTGCTGCTGCTGCTGGTGGTGGCGGTGGTGGTCGTGGAAGGAAGCTTGTAGGCAGAGGAGGTAGAGGTGGCCTTGGGCAGGTCGGAGGTCAGGGCGCCGGTGACACCAAACTTGACGGCGCACTCCTTGAGGCTGAGACCGTTGGGGCAGCACCAGGTCTCGACCTGGGTGTCGTGGGTGCAGTAGAAATTGCTCAAGCAGGAGCCTTGAGATGGTGTCAGTAAACAGCACGCGCGATGGAGCACATCGACAAGAACTTACTGCCAGTGCCGGTGGAGCAGCAAGACTCGTTGGCCGCGGGGTTGTAGCAGTGGACGGAAGAGTCGGAGGAGCTGCACTGAAGGTAGCCGGTGCCGCAAGCCTCGGCGCAAGTGCTGCCTTCGCCGGCGCAGACCTCGTCCTCGGGCTGGTACCCATCAGATTGGCGGCGCAGAAGACCAAAGTCGCGAGTGGACTGGCTGGCGCGGGTGAAGGTGATGAACTCCTGGGCGGCAGCAGAGGTGGCGAGGGCCAGGACGGCCAGAGATGCGAGAGAGTACTGCATTGTGTTGGCGTAGGGTGACGAGCGTATTTTGGGCGATGTATCTCGATGAGGTCGTAGGTGAGGGCGAAAGCGAAAGACTGACGGCGTAGAGATTCTCAAAGGGCGTGTCGTTTCTGGCGTTGTTTAATGAGAGGAATGAGCCAAAAAGGAGCTCTGTTTGCTGTCGCGGGAAAAAAGAATGACTGGGCTGGAAAAGCCTGGGGGACCTGAGGTTTGACGACGATGGGGGTGACAGGAGGTGGAAACGGAGAGCAGACGAGGGGGTTCGGGCCCAGTGCTGGGGTTTTGGGCAGTGAAGAGGGAAAGCGGGTGAGCACGGGCGCAGGGAAGGGGCAGTGCGCTTCGCGCATACCCACGCTGCCCATGTTGCCCGTGCTGCCCATGTGCTGGAAAGGATTGCCTCTGTAATTTGACATGGGTTCTGGCGAGACTTGGCACCTTCCTTGTCTTTGCCTGTCCTTTCCTTGTCGCTCGCCCTGAGAGTGGTCAGAATCGCGGCAGCAACTTCCAGATTGCTGTGTTGCCGCGTTGTCCCGTCTGATAGTCTGATGGGCGAGACAATCGCAGGCGAGCTCGGCCGGCCTGGCCTTCTCCCTTGGGCAGGACTCATCAGCGAGAGGTAGTAGCGACCAACAAGCGCAATGAGGGTCACGGCAACCGTGGATTATACCGAAACACTGGCCAGGGGAAGGGGCCCTCCTGGCCTCCTCCTTCTGGGTCAGACGACTCACCTTGCCAGTGCGTTGGGCAAGGACTGTTCGACAACGTGATTGCTGAGTTGGCAGTCAGACTTGCCTCTCCTTTCCTTCATCCATCACCATGTCAAGCTGTGCCACGATTGTCATCCAAACATAACATCAGCAGCAGCAGCGTCACTCACCCCATCACACCCAATGCAACCTGCAGATCCGCCCCTCCCAAGCGCTGGCCAGCACATGTATCGTCATCGTCATCTACTGGCCACGGACTTCATTGACTTGACAACCAGTTCGAGGGGAAGGCCGGGGGGGCAAACCAAAAGAAACGAATCCAGGCCTCTCAGTCGCCATGTCCCCATCACGTCCGGGATAAGGGGAAATGAGCAGCCTCGCCAGGACCAATCTCAGGAGATGAAGTCCTGCAAGCACGACTAGGGTCACGCGCTCTGACTGGCTGCTGCTATCTGCCGCATGAAGCACGGACTAGCGGGTACCTTGCAGCGTCTGCAGCGTACAAGGCCAATCGTTCCTCCTCCTCCTCTTGACCAATGAGAAATCAAAGCACAAGGACCAGCGCCGTCGCGCTGCCGCGTTTCAGGTCTCGAAGGCCTGAGTACCCTCACGCTCCCTCGATTACTGGCCCCACGATCCCCACGACGCGAAGTGAAGCCGCGAGCCATTTGATCTCGCGATCGCGTTTTTATGCCTCTACGAAAGGAAGAAGAAAATTCTTGCAAGCCTATACGGCCATCAACTCGTTCACCTCGTCATTCTTACCACGAGTCAACAACCGCTGAACCTGGTGACAATGATTGGAGGCTGCTCCACCCAGTTCGTACTTGTAGGACGGCAGACATCTGGTCTCAGTCTCATCACCGCCGAGCCCTGCGTCCGTTTGTCCCGTACTGTACGGCAGCCAACCGCCGGCCGTGTGCCGAGCAAATGTAACGCAAGTGGAGAGCCCTCCGCTGCCTCCCTCCGACGAATATGCTGTGACCCTTTGTCGTGATCACTGCGACTGGGTGTTGAGAGCGATCGCTGAGACACCACGGTCGCCCTGAACGCCCTGGAGAAACACCTTAGCTTGCTTGCGCAAGAGGCTTGAAACGGGCCGTTGTCACCATGCATCCCGAGCGCAGAACTGCCTCAGGACCTCAGGACCTCTGGCCCTGAGGCCACTCGCTTCACGGTTCCGTCAGTCGGTCCAGGTGGCAAGAATCGTCTGGTTCGATTCGGAAATCAGCAAGAAATATTAATTTCGCAGACTGCCAAACCGCAACCAGGCTCTACAAGTACATTCGACGTCTTGTCGATCTGGGTATACTTGGTAGGAATACAGTCAGTTAGTTGATGGTACACTTTGAAGCCAAAGTTGAGGAAAGAAAAAGGAAGAAAGTGAAAAGACATTGGAATCCTTCGCCTCTCAGGCACCAAACAAGACAAGCCCTCGCATCCGCGACGTTGCGCGATCAGTGTGCCAACAGTTCGTTCTTCAGTCGGCAGGCTCCCGCATGAGCTTGGTGATAGTCTTGGTCATCTGGCTATACTTATCCTCAAACGTCTTCTGGAACTTCTCGCAAGCTGCCCACATGGGGTCGGTTCTGTTCCAGTACGTGTAGCAGTTCTCAAAGATTAGCCGCACGTCAGCCGCAAACTCGTTCTCGTTGGTGTATTCTTGTCGGTCCATCTTGAGCTTGACCGTTGCGAGATCCATGGGCTTCTTGACCTTCTCAAAGTAGTCCGGCACGTGGTCCTTCTCAGGGTCGACAGGATCCTTGAAAGGGCCGACAAGCCGGGTCCAAAAGCCTGGCATATGGTTAGTGACGAGCTTCTCCTAGCCGCGCTAATGTGACAGTATGTACCTGGCCCGGAAAGCATCCTTTCCAGAAGATCTGCACAAAACTCGACCTTTCTCTCCGTACTGATATCGCCGTCTGCTATCGCCACAGCGGCGCTGGACCGTCGCTTTGGCAGAGCAGCCTTGACAATCTTGCGAACTGCGGGGGGCTTACGCTCCATCGAAGCGGGAGGCGTGTTGGCCACGGCTGGTGCCACGGCAGACACACGACGAGACTTCTTCGCCCCGCGTGCACGCTCATCGTCGCTGTCGTCCTCGAGGTAATGTACACTCTTCCGGGGCGCGGTGCCCGGTGCCGACGCCGGCTGCGCTGTATCCGGCGAGGATTCCGGAGCTGGAGGAGGTGCAGACTCGAGCGAGCTCATGATGATGACAAGCTCGCTGAGGACCTCTTGGGGCAGGGACTTGGCAAATTCGGCCCGTGTTTCGGATGCCCTCATGTACTCGGCCGCCCACGACAGCAGCAGCTTGCGGATCGACGAACCCTCTGGGGTATCCTCCCAGACCTGGATGAGCAGCGGCGTGGCGGGAATGTGCTTCGTGATGCGCCTGCAATCCAACATGGCGGCCAAGGCCTTGTCGCAGAGGCCGTCGATATCCAACATGTGGCCAAGCTTCCAGACGCCTATGAGTACCTCGTATGAGGGCGTCTCGCCTGACGTCGAGACGACATGGCCGGTGTAGAGAAAGTTTTGGGCGAAGCCGAAGACCTCTGGCGTCGTGTTGGGCAGTCGTACGATGGGTTCGAACGGCTTCTCGTCCTGCGTTGAAACGAGCTTTTGTTCAAAGTACTTTGACCTAGCACATATGAAATCCAGGTGAAGGGCAAAGGGGACCTCGTCGAATCCGACCAGAATGACGACGAATTGAACATGAGGTTGGCTTCTTAGATGTCAGTATACGGCTGCGCTGACTAACGTGGGCACACTCACAGCCATGAAAATGGAGGCTTGACAACCGGCTCACTGTGTCCATTCACCTTCTCCGGCGCAACCGGGAGGTCAGCGCCACCGCCGTTGACGGTGCGCTCTGGAGCTTGCTCCGGTATTGTGCTCTCCACTGAGTCCATCTTCTGGTTGTCAGCGAATGTCACACGAAGAGGATGGGGCCAGGCTGGTCTAAGGGTCACACAGGGGATTGAAAAGAAGTGCTGGTATCGGCCATGCTTCGGATGAGTTGGCCGTACGTCGGCCACGACAAGAAGCGTGGTCCATTCCAATGATCATTTGTGTCTCAATCGTTCAAAGGAAGTAAGGATCGATAACCAGATGGATGGGCACTGGGGTTTGGTGAATGAAGGACTCACCTCATGAGGATCCTCTGGCAGTGCTCGTAGCCAAGCTTATTCGCGGATGGGTGCGACGAAAGGTCTTCTGAGCTGCGTTCTCGCGACAGGAGTATTCGAGAAGTTATCAGTGACAACCTGACCTCGATTGTCTTTGGAATTATGAGATGAAACGGCGTCGTACACGGCTCTAGATGATGGACAGGTTCTTCGTTGAGATTTTGAGAGATATGATGATTCCTGAGGTGCAGTCCCAACACGCGATCCCAGTGGTGAGCAGGTAGGAGCCATGAACCGCGTGGTATGAGGAAGCTTGGACCCACAACCGAGCTGTGCACGGCCGTGGCCCGACTCCTATACCACATTCCCTACTATACCGCCCATATGAACGAAAGGCAAGCACCATGCCCTGCATATGTAGGTAGTCCGAACGTCGCCGAAACAGCATCATGTTGCTACGTGCTCTTGGTCTCCCAGAAGCCTGGGAAGAGCGACATGCCTGGTCACGTGCATTTCAGATATTAGACATGCCATGGCAGCAAACTGGTCACTGATCATGTATATAACGCGATCTGTAAACTGGCACACGTATCCTTTTCCGATGACCTGGTGTGCCAGAGCATCGTAAGCCCGACAAACCATGTTGGACAAACGCCAAACTCCCTCCTCGCAGATGTCGAGAGAAAGAAATGCTCCGTGGAACACAGATTCCCTCGCCTCCCGTCCGTCGCCATGCTTTTGCTCTACTGTACATAGCCCGCTCCCCTTTACTCCTCGTCATCCTCCAGCTCCTCCACCTGTGGTGCGCTGTAACCGGCGCGCTGCTGAGGTTGCTGTGCCGCCAATTGCGTGTCGGTCGCGGTCGTAACGGCTGATGCGGGCGCGGGCTGACCAGTCGCGGCGGCGAAGGCGCCACCCGCGTTGCCGCTGCCGCCGTGAGCAGCGCTGGAGGACTTCTTCTTCTTTCCCTTCTTGGCAGTCTGTTGAGAATACCTGTTAGCAGATGATCCTGGAGCGATTGTCGAGCACGGCAAAACTCACCTCGTGCCAAGCCCACACTGGCCTGAAGCTGTCCATGAAGGACACATCCTCCCACAGGTTCGGGAACAGCCAGAGACCAGGTGACGCGACAAAGTATGTGATGCAGAAGAGAATGACACGGAAAATGGCCATGACGAAGAAGAGGCCGAGCAGGCACAGGAAACCCCAGCTGAGGTAGTAGACGCCCTGGCGCAGCTTGAGGGGCCACAGCGGGTAGCAGACGATCAGGAAGATGACGAGCAGGGCAATGGCGGCATAGACCTTGCGCATGACCTGGCTGCCCTCGTAGAACCAGACGTAGTACATCTCTTCTTTGGCCTCTTGCTGAGGCTCAATCTTGACGGTCCAGAGGCCCTTCACGCGCTTGGGCTTCTTGTGATCGTGGCCCTCATGGGCGTCCGTCTTGCTGACGCGAAGCGCAAGCATCGACATGGGCAGGAGTTTAAAGGTGTTCTCGAGGGAGGCACGGTCGGTGATCTCGGGCAGAAGGGGGTTCTTCTTGCGGGCCTTCTCATACGCAGGCGACTGCAGCGCCCTCAGCGCACGCTTGACTGGAATGGGGTCAGCACAGGTCGGGGAAGGAGGAGTGGTGGGAGAAGACGAACCCTTGAACATGTCCTTGCGCTCGCCGTTGAGAATGCAGGTACGCGGCTTCAGCTCCTGGCCGCGCAGGAAGGTGGCGAGCGCCAGAGCCGCGGGGTTTGGTGGGCCGGGCGTGATGGGTTGAGCGGCACCGGGACGGGCTCCAGGAGGAGGTCCGGGGTGAGGACCAGGCGGACCATGCTGATGGGGGTGCGCCTGGCCAGGTTGGCCGGGCTGGCCTCCCTGCTGTTGTGCCCTCTGTGCAGCGGCCATCCTCTGCGCCTGGGCCTGCTCCCTCAGCTTGTCGACGAATTCGGGGACGGTCATGCCGGCCTTTTGCGCGTCGGCCTCCAGCTGCCTTCGCATGGCTTGAATCTGCTCGGGAGAAGGCATCTGGCCAGGCTGCAAGGGAATACCTTGGCCTGGCGGCGGCGGGCCTGGCATCGACATGGTGATGGTTCGTGAGGTTGCTTGATCGGGAGAGATTGACAGTGATCACTGAACAGCTGACGCGGGTGCTCAAAAAGGGAAAAGGGAAGGATAAGCTTGCAAGAGAAAGCGTGAGATCCAGCGTCGGTCGACTTGACAGGTGGTCGGAATTACTGATGTGATTCCCTTCTGGTGCGTGTCCCTCGACAGATTGGGGTACTAATAAAAAGGTACGTCACTCCGGACTCAGACAGCCAGGTGTTCTCTTCCTCAACCACCAAAATTTCTGGAGCCACCTTCCACCCCAGGAACCAGAGCTTCCGCCGATACAACGACTTTTGCCGAAGTGGGCCCGTTCTTTATAATTCGAGGCTGCTGAGGTAAGTTGAGTGTGCACGTGATGGCGAGGGTGCTACCCCTCACTGGTCCTCACCCGAGCTGAATGTACTCGAATGCACCCAAGCCCGCCGCAGCCCGCTTCTATCATCATTTTCCAGATCGGTTGTATCCCGACCTACACCTTCAGCTTCAGCCCCATGGGCAGATGACGATGGAAGACCGTCGCTCTCGACGATCCGTGGTCGATCAGCCGCTTCTCGAAGCATGTGAGAGAAGGCTTTCTCAGCCACCTTGACGTACATATCTTACCTGCGGAGGGCACCCAGCCTTGACTCGAGCAATCAAGGCTCGTCATGATGATATTATTAGGGAGAGGCAAAGACAGTGGGCCACACCAAAGGCTTCGCCTTCTCTGACTTCGTCGCCGCCTGCGCCGTTATTGTCCTACCGGAGAACGGCACCTGGCTCTTGCTTGCTCATTAGGCTTCCCGCATTGTTTTGCCGATGCCTTGCATCCACACCCACCTTTTCTTTCAATGCATCATCGTCTCACGTTCGGCCAAGTCAGCTTTTCTGTGCAAAACAAATCCGGCGCCGAGACTGGCATCAGGTCGTGTTTTGCGATGACAGATCCGAATACAACGGCAAACTAAGAAAGGCGGCGGACCCCTGCTACGGTTGCGGCCGCGCTGGGCACGTCTTCCGCGTCTCGGAGCAGCGAGGGGATTGGCTCTGCGTCCTGCGATTCCTGACAACGTTGCACGTTTTAGGCCATGCCGTGCCCTACAGGACGAGCTCCCGGGAGCTGTTGTTGTGACGACTTCCAGGATGGGATCCATGTCGAGATCAAAGGGGAACCCTCTTCTCGCCAGACGCCCAATCTAAATCACGCACGCGACCCCCTTCGCGGAGACTTGTGGCAGCGACTTGGTGGCTTCGAGTGACCAGACCAAGGCATTCTAAGACATCGACTCGCTGAGCCATCACCCGCATCTTACACGACTGGCAATACTGGGTCGGCATGGTGGGGCTGGCCATCTGATGGTGTAGCGCCAGCCATTCGAATCCGACCACACTCTGCAATCCTAAGCGCCGACTGGCCCGCGGCCGCTGCATCACGGCCTATCATGTGCCTCTCTGCGCACCCCTCCGACGAACTCCCACGACCGTCTTTTCTCAGCTTGGCCTATGAAGCCGCTGATGTGAGGTCGAAATGGGAATCCAACATGAGCCCGAGTGGGCACTCGTCTTCGGCGTCGCCTTGACTCTTAATCACTCGCCATCTCGCATTTCCTGCCGCGTCGCCGCTGCTGGGTCTAGGCACCTGAGCTGTTCCCTGGTTCTCTCATTCTGTTCGTCAGATCGCTGGCCGTCTTTCGTTATTTTTTCCCACCCTACCAGCTCCAGTTTTCGCCTCTCTCGTTCGTGTGTTCCCCCTAGCTTGCAGAACAAAGCTGGCAGAACAAAGCTTGCAGAACAAAGAGCCAGGCATGTGGATGCCGACACCTTGCCAGCAGTTATGAAGGGCTTGAGTGGCATGCTGGAGGGAGCCTACGCAACATGGCGCTCTTCTGTCTCCCAATTCTGCGCACCTCTTTCTGGCTGTCTGGATAATAAGCCTGATCAAAGTGAGTCCCAGAACACGGATCCGATGACGCATTTCCTATCGTGTCGCCCGAGAGCCATGCCGACGGAAAGTGAACGCATATTGACCCACGAAGAAGTAATGGCAGAGAAGAGATCGATGAGGGTGCTACGCGACCAGCCTTTGCCCGTGCCGAGGCCGTACGCAGGTCGAGGACAGGAGCCTCACCGGTCAGGTAGCGCTTCATCATCAGAAAAGGGACATGCCTCGAAAAAGAGCTTCGCATCATCCGTCCGCGCCAGTCTCTCTGTGAGAAGACGGCTGCGATCCTCCTCCAACACAGCACCGCGCCGGCCGCAAATCTCCGCCCCGTCCGACTTTCGCCACCTCCATTCAGAATCTTTTCAGTTTCCCCAGTACAGCCGCATGCAGAGCGTATCTAGACGGCCGCCTTTGCCGCCATCTTTTCGCCCGATCGAGCTGAGCATTTACATGCCGAACAATGAGCTCTCGCCCATCCTGCCGCACTTTGAGTATCCCAGCATCATCACCGCGCCGTCGGCGGCCCGGCTTCCGGAAAGCCGCGTCGACGACTTCACTCTGAACCGTCAACTGAGTTACACCTCCATGTCGTTTCACATCCCCCGCAAACCAAAGGCGTCACCGCAAACCTCTTATGAAGAGTCGCCGCCGAGGGTGCCACCAAAGTCGAGAGCCCGGGCCTACACAGCACCCAATGTTGCCGAGATGAAGGTGCGCATTGCCAGTGCCATGAACGAGGTCGAAAAACTTCAGAGGGAGATCGACAGTGCCATTGAGCGTCAGAGTCTTTACGCCGCTAGCAGTCGGCCCTCGACTGCGCATTCCATGGCGCCCACTGGTAAGCTTTATTTGCATGAGAATCATCTCACTCGCACGTGTACGACTGCTGACGGCCCCGCCCCATTAGAGATGGAGCCGATGCCCTCCATTCCAGCCCTGCCACCGGCCGCGCCCTCGTTCTCCGAGCGGCTGAGCCAGGAGCGCCCTCGTACTGCGCCTTCGCAGTTGCCTGTGCGCATCCCCCGTCGTGCCAAGACGTTCGCCGAAGCCTCTGCGGCCTTCATCACCCCGCCCCCGAGCCGCGAGGGTCCCGAACACCAGCCACCGCCGCCCCTGCCCCTGGTGCTACGCCCCCCTCTGCGCAAGAAGAAGTCCTTCTCTCGCGTATCCAGCTGGCTCTTCCCTGGCGGGGCCGCTGCCGCTGAGCACTCGCGCGACATGAGCTTCGACTCTGTTACGAACCTGCCACGGCCCGTGAAGGGCCGCGAAGGGTTCTACCAGTGCGTGTCGCCCCCAGAAGGTGCCGGAGGCAGGCGAAGCTGTGACAGCACCGCGACGGTCTCGACGTGGACGTCCGAAGATGAGGACCAGACGGCGCCCACGACGACTTGGTCGCCTGGCAGCACGCCGTTGACGAAACAGCACGAGGAGGTGCCGCTCGAGCGCGTCAGCACCTTTGGCAAGGAGCGAGGCGCCAAGACGTTTCGGCGTCCCAGTGTTGGGATGGCCTTTTAGAAGCGGGGAGATTTTAGGGACGAAGGGAATTCTTGTGATACCATGAGTGTCTGGGAGACAACTCTCCCATTGGGGGCACTTTCCCCACTGTACATAAATCCGATAGAGGCTGGGTCGGTGATGCCCTGTTGTTCCGCTTGCATGCGAGGTAATTGATGGATGCCGCCCTTGAGGCCAAGAGCTTTGGCATTTTGAGCATATTTTCAGGGTATATTTAAGTTTGTCCCTGCTGTACGTAGTTTTTGACAAATAAACTCACATGGGACCTGTATGGGCGATTCCTTGGGGGACCTTTGCTACTGGCACATTTACATGAGTGGCGGGGGGCGCAGCTGTACGCATCGACCCATGCCGTGGCCCGCGATGCCACAATCAAGTGCGGTGTGCAAGAAGCATCGCTATGTTACATGCATCTCTGCATTGTGCAGATGAATGGCGTATTAGGACACCTGGTATAGGTCATTCCGCCCGGCCTTCCCCGAGCCATGCGCGCGCACATAACCATCGCTCGGTGAATTTAATGTGGGGCCGGATCGGAGGTCCAATGGCGGAGGTCCACCCGGCCGCGTCGGTGAATTCAACCCGCCGCTCGGGGAATTACATTAAGGCCGAACAGACGAGTTTCAGGCCCGTTTAAAGACGCCATTGCCACCGTTGCATCTTGGCTTCATTCGGGACAGGGCAAGTTACACACGGGTCAGATGCTATCCCTTCCTGCCGATGGCCGTTCTTTGGCTGGGGCGGGGCATGTTGAGTCCGATTCGAAGAGGGCAGAGGTGATACCAGAGGGGAGCCATGCATGGGACACACACACACACACACACACATACACAGACACACAGACACACACGGGGACGTGTCAGGCCTTTGTGATGGGGCTGCCGCTGCACCGCTGCAGCTGAAATGGAGTCGAGGGGGCCGCCCCCGGTCTGGAAGAATAAAACCAAAGGACCCTGCGAATCGGGGGCTGCAAAAGCCGGAAAAGTAAGTGTTGGGAAAGAGCCACCCGGTTGTCGGCGTTCGGTTTCGGAGCTTGAATTTCGGAGAGGGAAGCAACAGCCACCACGGCAGGCGGGGTTTTTTATAAGCTTGTGTCCTTCCACTGCACTTTTCCTCTTTCTCTCCCTCTCTCCCTTGCTCCCTCTCTTCGGCTACCATCTTTCACTGCTTTCCTCAAATCCTTTCAAGATCCGAAATACCAACACAATTACCCGCATTTATTAGCCTGAGCTCCGACACTGCCACGGACCCTGACTGCACAATGGGTTCCGGGTGCTGCTCAGGCGATAACACCGCCTCTCGTGAAGACCCGTCTCCTGCCGCCGCTGCAGCCAACACTGGCTGCTGTGGCACCACCAACACTGGCCCTGTTGCAAATGCCGACAAGTCATGTTCTTCCTCTCTGACTTCGGAGGTTGGCGAGAAGGACAACGGCTGCGAGGAAGGCGGTTCCTGCTGTGGCGATAAATTTACCAAGCCAAACCCTGACGCCTGCCAAGACGATTGCTGCTCTGATCCAAAGGAGACCAGTCTCGATAAAAAGGCTTCTGATATCTGCAAGGACGGCTGCTGTTCTGTTGAACCCAAGGAGGCCGGTCCCGTCCAACCAGCCCCTGACGCCTGCAAAGACGCCTGCTGCTCTGACCTAAAAGAGACCATCCTTGACAAGATGGCTCCCTCGGGCTGCAAGGACGGTTGCTGCTCTGATCCAAAGGAAACCAGTCTCGTTGAAACGGTCCCCTCAGGCTGCAAGGACAATTGTTGTTCTTTTGAACCGAAGGAGGTCGTTCCCGTCAAAACAGCCCCTGACGCCTGCAAAGACGGCTGCTGTGGCGATCAGCCCAAGAACAATAACATCAGCGAAGAAACCGCCAAGTCATGCGAAGACGCCTGCTGCGCCGACGAGAATGGTGCTCGTTCGACAGAGGAACCAGCTGCTTCTTGCAGTGGTGGATGCTGTGGTGATAAGGTCCAGGCAAACACCTGCGAAAGTCAGACGAAGGCTTCCGCAGGCTGCTGTGGCGGCGAGAAAGATGCTTGCGGCAATGAGAACCGCTCGCCGAGCATCAGCTCCGATGCAACCACTTGCTGCGAAGGTGAGGAGAAGTGTGACGGTATGTACTTGCCCGCGTTGTTCCACAAAATGAATGGGTTTTGCGCGTTACGTGGCTTTCACAGATGGATCACGAGCTGACTGTAGACTGTGCAGAAAAATGCATTTGGGCCGTCGCGGCCATGGAGTGCGAAAAGGCTTGCGACGAGGATGCCGATCACAACGGTAAGAGTCCTTTACACTGAGAGCCAAGTGCCGAGAACATTACGGCCCCTCGGTGTGCTTTGTGCTAACAATGAGCTGTATAGAAGCCGAAGGCCACCACCATGCCCACGACAAAGACGGCCAACACCTTAACTCCGCTTGTACATCCCATCTCCAGAGCGCAATGAGCCGCTACGAAGCATACATCGAACAAGCCCGATGCATCTGCCGCAGCATCCTGAACAGCGGCCTCACCCAGACCTCCTGCTGCGCTGCTCGTAGGGCGGCTGCTCCTCAGGCCAGAAACAAGGTGACCTGCTCCAGCGGTGTATCGACTTCCAAGACAAGCAGAACGCTCCGACAGGAGTCACAATGCGGAAGCAAAACCGACGGCTTGCCCATCGCCACCGCAAAGGTGAAAGAGTCTAGCTGCTGCACCAGTCAAAAACAAAAAGCAAACGCACCAACTGTTGCAGTCAGGGCCGCGCCCCCTGATCTCCGCGGATCACGGGAGAAGCAGAAGGATCTCGAGGAGTGCTCTGGTATCGAGATGGTCGCCGTCGGCGTCAACGGCATGACTTGTTCAGGCTGCAGCGACAAGTTGACGCGTATTCTCAAGGCTACTCCGGGTGTCTCTGAAGTCCGTGTCAATTTCGTCATGAGTGTTGCCGACTTCAGTGTTGACTTATCTGTCAACAAAGCCACGGACGTCATCAAAGCTGCTGAGGGTTCAACTGGATTTCAGATAACCCGACTGGCAGGCGGGGACTTTCACCTCGATGTATTAGCCTCGGGACTCGCCGCTAGAGCCTTGATCGACGAGCCAACAGATGGGATCATGGATGCCATGATTCTCGACAAGAAAACCGTAAGGCTATCTTATGATCCAGGTTTTATCGGCGCCCGCGATTTGTTTGACAAGATTCACGATCGCACTGAGGGCCTCGCGCCACCTCAGGCCGACCCGTCTTTGGCGAGCGGGCGCAAGAGATTACTCGACCAGCTGCTGAAGACTTGTGTGGCCGCTATACTTACCATCCCGGTCGTGGTACTTGCATGGGGCGACAACCTCGTTGACGACAAGACCAGAGCCTATGTCTCGATCGTCCTGGCAACGCTTGTGCAGTTGATCGCGGTACCCGAGTTTTACAAGCCAGCGCTGTCCGCTCTTGTTTTCAGCCATGTCCTCGAGATGGACATGCTAGTCGTCATAAGCATCACAGCAGCATATCTATACTCGATTGTCGCCTTTAGTTTCCGCATGGCCAACAAACCGCTGGAAACAACGGAGTTCTTCGAGACCAGTACGCTGCTCATTACCTTGATCCTTCTCGGCCGTCTGATTGCAACATATGCCAGGGTCAAGGCTGTTGGAGCCGTGTCCATGCGATCTCTGCAGTCCAGCAATGCGGTACTCGTGGAAGAAGGCAAGGACCGTGAGATTGATGCCCGGCTTCTCCAGTATGGCGACATATTCAAGATTCCGCCGCACAGCCGTGTGGTGACAGACGGGTTTGTGCTCTCAGGCCACAGCGAGGTCGATGAGTCGATGCTGACAGGCGAGTCAATCCCTGTCCCCAAGCAATCGGGAGACTATGTCATTGCTGGAACGGTCAATGGCGACGGGGTCATCACCGCACGGCTCACTCGTCTCCCCGGCAAGAACACGGTCACAGATATCGCAGAGATGGTCGAGGAGGCCACCAACTCGAAGCCCAAGATCCAAGACCTAGCCAACAAGGTGGCCAGCTGGTTTGTGCCAGTAGTGTCTGCCATTGCTGTCCTTGTCGTCATCATCTGGGTTGTGGTCGGTCTTCGTGTACGCAACGAGAAGACCGGCAAGGCGGTTGCTGACGCCATCACGTATGCTGTGGCGGTACTTGCTGTCTCTTGTCCCTGTGCTCTCGGCCTCGCCGTTCCCATGGTCCTTGTCATTGCAGGCGGCATCGCTGCTCGAGGTGGTATCATTATCAAGTCAGCAGACTGCACTGAGAGTGCTCGCAAGTGCACTGATGTCATCTTTGACAAGACAGGTACCATCACCGAGGGCGACTTGGACGTCGTGGCCGAGGAGATTTTTGGTGGTGCCAACGAGGAAGAAGCTCTTGCACTTGCCAAGGCTCTCGTCGCGGGGGGTAAACATCCCGTGTCAGCAGCGACAGAAAGGCATCTCGAAAGCCGCGCGGTCCAATCCCTTGCCGCTGTCATCGATGTTCGTGTTGTGCCTGGCGCAGGGGTCGAGACAAGGTTTAATGGTAGCGTGTTGCGTGCCGGCAACTCACGCTGGACAGAGACGGAGACGCTGCCGGCTGTGAAGAAGCTCGAGGACCAAGGTCTCACGACGCTGGTCGTCACGCGCGACTCGACCCCGCTGGTCGTCTTTGGGCTCCGCACGCAACTTCGTCCTGAGGCTCAGCGGGTCATTGCTGCGCTCCAAGCTCGCAACATTACGGTGCATCTCGTTTCGGGCGACCAGGCTCGCGCGGTGCAGTCGGTCGCAGAAGCGGTGGGCATCCCGGCAGACAAAGTGGCAGCGGAGAAGACTCCGTCGGAGAAGCGTGACTACGTGGCGGCCGTCATGGAAGACAAGCGCAAGTACGTCATATTCTGCGGAGACGGGACCAACGACGCGGTCGCAGTGGCGCAGGCGCACGTCGGCGCGCAGATGGGGGGTGCGCTCTCGTCGAGCGACGTGACGCAGGGCGCGGCCGACGTGATTCTGCTGGCGGGCCTCGACGGGATTCCGTTCCTCCTCGACGTCAGCCAGGCCTCGTTCAACCGCATGGTGTTCAACTTTGCATGGTCGGCGGTGTACAATGTGCTTGCGATTCTGCTGGCGGCTGGGGCGTTTGTGCGCATCCGAATCGAGCCGGCGTATGCTGGTCTGGGCGAGATTGTCAGTGTGCTGCCAGTGATACTTGCGGCGCTGTCGATGCTTCTGCTCAACATTCGCGGCAAGCACCAGCAGTAGGCGAAACAAGGGTGCGGCATTTCGACGGGGAAAGGGACGGTGGAAGAGCTGCCCAAGGTGCAGCAGGGCGGTGACAGGGTGAGGGGAGGAGGCGGACGGGCAGTGTCTGAAGATTAGGCGTTTCATCTTGGCAGTCGTCGAGGTGGCTGTGTAAGGTCGTCTTTTTAAACACCTGTCAAATGGGCTTCTGTCCATGTCTGTGCTTTTCCCTGGTGACCGTGAGCTTGGATGTCGCCCGAACGCAACTCGCGATATCTGTAAAGAGCGAGGAGGGCGCGGGCGTGGGCGTGGGTGTGGGCGTTGAGGTCGTTGGTGATGGAAGTTTGGCCATGGTGAGAGAAACGCTTGGCTGTGCTGGGTGGTTTGGGCGGTCATGATGAGTGAGGGATGACTGAATATAATTATTTTCTTCTTCTTCTTCTTCTTCTTCTTCTTCTTCTTCTTCTTCTTGATGTCCTGAATGCTGAGTATTATTCAAAGCGAGTAAACGCGAGTATTATTCAAAGCGAGTAAACGCGAGTATCATTCAAAGCGAGTAAATGCAATGTTTTGGCGAGGTGAAAAGAGTGACGCCACCGACGCTCACCGAACCCTGGCGGCCGTGCCCTGGGGGAAGGAGGTGCTGAGGGGGTCCTCCTGCCTAAAAATAGGGCACCCCACGCAACTGACAGCTGTCGCCGTTGGAATTCCGTTGCCTGGGCCTCAAACCACGCCTGCATGCCAAGCCAAGACGTCTCATCCGGGCACATCAAACACAGCTCACCGTCACCGCCAACCTTCAATCAACGCCGACCCTCCATCAACCAGGCCCCATCGATCGCCTTCTTCGCACTCCGTCCCATCTGCTCGCTCCTCGTGGCTGCAACCCTTGGGCTCCGACTGCCAAGGCGTGTCTCACTTTTCCTCTTTCTGTGCTTTTTGGGACGCAACTCCGGTCTCTGCCCCTCCTGCTACCACGGAACACTCAAGCCAAGACCGGCCAGTCTGCCCAGGGATCGCCCGGGCCCCTTCACGACCCCCCCTCCTCCTCTCCGCGTCGGCCTGTCTTGGGAGCTTGCCTTCTCCGGCTCGTGTCACTTTGTATCGGTTCTCCTTGGCGCCAGGCCAGGGAGAGTACCGGTATTGAGGGAGGGTATATCACGAGCGGGTGCCTAGCTTTTTCATCGTGAGACGATCCCGGGGTCGAACACAAAGCTTGGCCTTACCTTAATTCTTTTCATCCACACATACGCACACACACGCAGAGACAAAGTCCACACACACACACACACACACACACACACGCAGAGACAAAGTCAACATACACACAGGCAAAGCCCACACAATGGGCATCATGGAGTCGACAGCCTCGATGAAGGCCTGGCTCCCAGGGCACAACAACCACAAGTACGAATCATTACCAGCACACAGCCCAACAGCACCCACATTACCGGAGAACCACCGAGGCTTCTGGAGGAGAAACAAGGGATGCATCACCCTAGCATGCATCACGGCCCTCGTGCTCGTGGGCGTGCATGCTGGTACCATTTACAGGTAAGCCACCCTCACGGTTCGGTCGACAAGCAAGCAGCCAATCGTCCCTGCTAACTCGGGGAACAGACACGTCTCGCGCGGCCGACACGAGATGGAAGACGTCTCCCGGCTCTGGGGCCAGTACTCGCCTTTCTACCCCGTTCCGTCAGAGATTGATCCCGCCATTCCCGCGCAGTGCGACGTCACGTTTGCGCAGGTTCTCTCGCGCCACGGCTCGCGCGACCCCACGGCCGGCAAGTCCGAGGCGTACCTCGAGCTCGTGGGCCGTATCCAGGATGTTGTCGAGGACT
This sequence comes from Verticillium dahliae VdLs.17, assembly GCF_000150675.1. Taxonomy (NCBI): domain Eukaryota; kingdom Fungi; phylum Ascomycota; class Sordariomycetes; order Glomerellales; family Plectosphaerellaceae; genus Verticillium; species Verticillium dahliae. The sequence goes on along the minus strand of NW_009276921.1, from coordinate 1,881,594 downwards.
ATGGCAAGGGCTACGAATTCATCCGCGACTACGAGTACACGCTCGGGCACGACCAGCTGACGGCGTACGGCGAGAGGGAAATGGTCGAGTCGGGGGCCGCGTTTTACCGACGGTACCGGGCGCTCGCCGCCATCTCGGAGCCGTTTGTGCGGGCGTCAGGCCAGCGGCGTGTCGAGGCGTCGGGTCGCAACTGGACGCAGGGGTTCTACGCGGCGCGTGCGCGGGACGGGCTCGAGGCGCCGGACGATGTCGAGGACGAGATGCTCATCATTCCCGAGCGGCGCGGGGCCAACAACACGCTGAGTCACGGACTGTGCCCGGCGTTCGAGTCCGGCCCGCTCGCGCGGCTCGGCGAGTCGGCCAAGCTGGCGTGGCAGGATGTCTTCATGCCACCGATCGCAGCGCGCGTCAACGCGGCGCTGCCAGGGGCGAACCTGACGGAGCACGAGACGGTGTACTTTATGGATCTGTGCCCGTACGAGACGGTGGCGGACGCGCAACTGCGGCCGTCGGCGTTCTGCAGCCTCTTCACACGCGACGAGTGGGCTAGCTACGACTACTACCAGACGGTGGCCAAGTACTACGGCTTCAACGCCGGCCACCCGCTGGCGGCGACGCAGGGCGTCGGCTGGGTCAACGAGCTCGTGGCGCGGCTGACGGACACGGCGGTCGAGGACGACACGACGACGAACCGCACGCTCGACAGCGACAGCGCCACGTTCCCGCTGGGCCGCGGCATGTACGCCGACTTTAGCCACGACAACGACATGCTCACCATTTACGCGGCGCTCGGGCTCTACGACGGCGCCGCGCCGCTGCCGCGCACGCGGCGGCAGACGGCCGAGGCGTCGGGCGGTTTCTCGGCGGGCTGGCTCGTGCCGTTTGGCGGGCGCATGTACGTCGAGAAGATGCGGTGCGAGGGCCACGACGAGGAGATGGTCCGCGTCGTCGTCAACGAGCGCGTTGTGCCGCTCGAGGCCTGCGGCTCGGATGCGCTCGGGCGATGCGGGCTCGGGGCCTTTGTTGAGGGGCTCGAGTTTGCGCGGAAGGGTGGAAAGTGGGATCAGTGTTTTGCGTGATTTTTGTTGGTCTCTTCTTTTTTGACTTTTTTTTCTTCCCTTTGTCCTTATGAGTGATGACTAGGATAATATCCGGCGGCATGGCGTATGGTGTTTAGACGAGGGACGGGTAGAGGGGCGGGTAGAGGGATCACCGACACGTGTGGAGTGTGAAGGGGTAATACGAGGACGTGATTCTCAAGGATTAGTAGATCTCGAAGGATCAATAGATGGATGCAAACTACAGATTGATTCTCCATCGTACTGAGAGGATATGTGATACAAGGGATCAACAGTTCAGAGCCCCTTTCACTTGACAGGTGATTCAGGTAAACAGGCCCGCTGTATTTCCAGGGACTAGGCCACAGGGCTTACAGTGCACTGGACATGCCAACCTTGGGTGCCAGCTAGACACACAGTACATCCCTTTAGTGCCCAAATTTGACCTCAGTACATACCTTACATTGATCACCGCCTGCTTAAAGAGCTTTGAGGTGGATCTCAGTAGGTACAAGCTCTGTACATTTTTGAGAGCGAATGTGCCTACAGCATATAGGTACTGTACAGGCATCTAGATGTCCTGCCCACTATCTCCTTTGATTCAATTAGTGACATGTATTTTCTGCCACTCGGCTGTCGATCATACGAAGTACTGAGGCCGAATTTGGGCCCCAAAGGGATAGGTACAGTCATGCGACAAAAAAAACGACGGATTTCCGTTTCCACGCAAAAACATATAGTTTTCTAACCTCTATTACTTATTCTATAGATCACTATAAATAATGATTTTGATACTACTTGTAGGACCTTACATAATCTATAGCGTCTACTATTCAGATTGCTAATAGCTATTTTACTTATTTTATAATAGTATTTTGAAAGTTAAATCAGTATTTCTCATAACAAAAATCCGTAGTTCTTTTTGTCGCATGACTGTACCTACCTTACCTAAGGTAAGGTACCTGTGTAGCCCCTAGTTACCTACCTAGGTACCTCAGTAGATCCTATACCTTCCAAGCAGGCACGAACAGTGAGGGCTGGGACAGACTGCAGGGCAAGGAAGCGCAAGAGGCGAGGAAAAAGAAAAGAATCTTCAGCAGTCATCCTCCAGCAGTCATCGAAACAAGAGCAAGACAAGAACATTCCACCGATCCGAGCTGGTTTCAGTCCCTTGGCGTGAGTTCCCAGGACCCAGGACGAGTACCTGTACTCTCCGTCACCCCACCCCAGATTGACCAATGGAACGAGCGCCGTAGAAACAGGGAAAAGGCGACGAGGGCGAGCTGCGAGATAAGCGGGTCCCATGCTGCTGCTTCCAAATGCGTCACGTCTGCCAACACGAGCAGCTGCACCACCACCACCACCTCTATCATCATCAGCATCACATCTGGCCAACGACATCTGCCAGCGCTTCGTGCCACCGTTCCAAGCAGGGCGCCATCTGCCGCATCCCTGAAGCTTCAGAACCGCCGTGGCCCCGAGGTCACCGTCACAGAGCCCTTCAACCACCACCATCCCATCAATTGCAAGCGTACTGCGACGCCAAGCGACCAACCGACAGCTCCGGCGATTAACCCTCACCAAACCATCCCGTCGCAACGACGCCGAGCGCTTCTCGCCTGCGACGCATCCATCGCCAAAGCCGAAACACGCGTCGAACCCTCGCAGCGCATCGCATCGAACCCGCCTCCCGCAGAGTCGTCCCCCCAAAATGGTCTCCACAGCAGGCGGCATCGTCATCGCCATCATCATCCTCGCCCTCGCCGGCGCCCTAGCCTGGGTCATCTTTACGCAGCTGCGCGCCCGCAAGCTCGGCGTGCGTCTCTCTCTCTCTCTCTCTCTCTCTCTTTCTCGTCACTTTCTCTCTCGCTTTCTCCGAGCAGCCGGCTAACTTTGCGTCGCCCCACAGCTCCCCGCGCCCTCCATCGCATCCTACATCCCCTTCTACAAGCCAGACCCCTACGGCTCCTCCTCCTCCTCCTCAGGCGGCAGCGGCCCCCTCGCCACCATCAAGGGCTGGTTCGGCCGACGCAACGCCCGCTCCGCCGCCGGCGCCTACGAACAGCCCGGCGCGACGGGCGGCGGCGGCAACAACAACAGCAACGCCGCCGGCCGCCGCGGCTTCGGACCCCTCGACCCGGACGACGCCTGGGACGCGCGCGTCGGCCACGAGGCCGACTCGTACGGGCCCTACGGCGCCTACGACGAGCAGGAGCTCGGCGACCGCGGACGCAGCGCCGGCCACGCCTACCAGGCGCAGGTGCACCGCAACGGCGGCGGCAACCCCTTTGACGACGACGCCGAGCCGAGCAACATTGGTGGCCTCAGGGGGGTGAGTCCCCGGCCGATTGACACGGGGGCTGCGACGCAGCAGCAGGGGCAGCAGGGGCCCAAGGGTGGGAGTCCGACGGAGAGGAGGTCCATGTTTAGGGAGAATGTTTGATTCTTTTTTTTTCCTTCTTGTCTCTGCCCTGGGAAAGGGGTTGTCGGTAGGGATTACCACACTTGGGTTTATACTTTTAGGTCTTCAGGGGCGTCTGCGTGTTTCTGGTTCTTTTGGTTCTTTTGAGTTTCGGCCTTCGGCCTCTGCAGGCTGCTGTTTGTAGCAACCAAGGCACAGAGAAGGGGGGCCTTGCGATCGTCACTGCCGGATGACGGCCTCACGAGCTCGATGAAATACAGAAGCCATGTCTTTGTCCGTGCTGCGCCATGCCTTGAGACTCGGACCAGGTGCTGCGTCCCCTTAACAGCCAATTCACGAGCATCTTGGCAGGTCACCATGTGTCGAGAGCAGGTAACAAGTCGAGAGCAGGTAAGAAGTAGTGCCATGGGCGAATGTATTTTCATAGGGGATAACGAGAGAGTCCCCGATCATGTCGAACCTCCCGCAAATGCATCCAGCAAATGCGCCCTGGGAGCAAGAGGAAAAATGTAAAGACATGTGAAAGAAGAATGTGGAAAGGAGTTTAGAAGAAGAAGAAGAAAAAACCGCCGGATCCCACTCGTCATGCACATACACGTTCAAGAAAACGCCCCCCTCACGCGGAGAAACCAAATCTGCAGGTTTCGCTTCATGCATACATACAACTGGTATCCAAACACGCACGCACATAAACACCCGGCCCCAAGCCCCGCCGCATGCGAAACGCAGCAACCCCCCGCTCACGCCGCGCTGGCGCTCGCCTTGGGCGCAGACGCCTTGGTCGCGTCGCCGCTGCCCACGCGATGGGGCGTGAACCCGTCGGGCACGGGCCCGCCTATCGGACCGGGCGTCAGCAGGTTGAAGAGCCACATGACGAGGAGGATGAAGACGATGCGCGCCTGGAGCGTGCGGAGCATCGACCGCAGCGGCGGCATCTCCTGGAAGTAGCGGGAGACGGTGGTGCGCGAGCGGCCGAGGAGGCCTGTGCCCTGCTCGTACATGTACGGGCCGTCCTCGTCATCGCTGTCCTCGGCACGCTCCTTCTCCTCCTGCTGCGGCAGCGGTCGCGGGGCGTGCTCTTCGGGCTTGGACTCGGAGAGGATAATCTTGACGAGATTGTTCGTGGCGTTGGCCGTCAGAGAGCTGACCCACAGGAAGACGGGCACGATGACGAGGAGAGACTTCCACCGGTCAAAGTTGGAGCCGTCGCCGCGCAGCTGGTTGATGAGGAGCACGCCCTGCGTGTCGGCGGCCAGGAACAGGTGGAACTGGAGCGTGTACGTCTCGAGCGAGCACTGGCCTAGCCAGGCCATGCCCTTGGAGTAGTAGTTGCGGACGGGCGCCGAGACGTTGCGCACGGCGATGAAGGCCAGAATGGGCACGAACGAGAGGTAGGGGTGCCAGAGGCGGTAATCGCCCATCGACGCAAGCGTCGTGCCGCAGGCGTAGGCGTAGCCCGCCATGACGACGAGGCCAACGAGGGCCATGGAGCACCGCAGCGCGAGCCTCAGCTCCTCCTTGACCTTGAGGTACGCAATGGCGGAAAGCATGCCGATGTAGACGATGAAGAGGTCGAGAGCGACGCGGTACTCCCATTCCTCGAGGCTCCACTTGATGTTGAAGAAGATGCGCAGGAAGCCAAATGTCCACTTAGTCAGGGGTGTGACGAGCACGACAACGGCGACAATGACGGCCGAGATGCAGATCTTGGCGAGCACGAGCTGGATGTCATCATTGTACCTCTTGTGGCCGACGGCCATGGTGAGATAGACGACCATGAACCAGAAGCTGACGAGCGGCGAAAAGTAGTAGAACATGTAGTCCGTGTTCATAAAGTAGGCGAGCGACACACTCAAGAGGTTGAGGCGCAGCATGACGGACGCCATGCGCTTGAAGGAGAAGTCCTTCTTCACGAGGAAGAAGGTCGTGTGTCCGTAGCCGGTCTGGAAGAGGTACGCAGCGACGAGCAGGCGAACGAAAATGTAGATGCCCGTCGAGCGCGCGGCGGCCGTCCAGTGGTAGACGAGAATGACGAATTGCATCCAGCCCTTCCACTCGTCCGTCTGGTCGCGCGAAAGAAACGGCTGGTCGGCCTCGACGAGCTGCCCGGGCTTGGCACGGGGCGGCTTGGACTTGCGAATGGTGACAATGGCAACGGCAAGGCACGGCGCGCACATGATGGCAAAGTTGGCATAGTGCCACACCTTGGCTCCCTTGCCGAGAATGTGCGTGCGGTCGGCGAAAAAGCACATGAGCAGGGCCATGACGAAGGAGCCCGTCTCCATGTTGAAGGCGGCGTAACGAGGGGTGCTGCGGCGGGCGATGAGGTCCCACGTCTCGGCCAGAATGCAGACGACAAGGTACACCATGCCGAAGCCCACGAGCACAAGCTGCGTCAGGGGCTTGCTGCCGCCGTAGTCGGAGCAGCAGGTGCGCTGGTAGGGGTAGCCCTTGACGCGGTCGAGGCGCGCGTTGCAACGGAGGTTCAGCAGAATGTTGGCCTTGATCTCGGCCACGCTCTCAATGACGTGGAATCCAGTCTGCGTGGGATCGACAAAGGCGGCCTTGTCGTGCTCGACGAGGCCCGGGATGGACCAGACGAACTGCAAGTTCCACTTGTCAGCCGTCTCGCGCAGCCACTTCTGCATGGCCGTGACCCTCGTGGCGGCCTTGGCCTTGCCCTCCTTGTGGTCCTTGCCTGTGTAGTAGGGGCCGGCAGGAGGCGCGAAGAAGACCTGGTTGCCGATGCCGTCGATGGGATCCATGGGGGCCTTCCAGAAGTCCTTGCGGCTGCCCAGAATATCGGAGACATTGGAGATGGCAGCCTCGTATTTGACCGTGTTGGGAGCTTCGCCCTCCTTGTCATCGCCGGAGAACCAGGCGCCCACGCCGAGCATGGCAAAGGCAGGGCCCTTCTGGCCCTTGATAGACGCAGGCTTCTTCTCAAGCTCGTCCCGCATCAAGTTGAGCTGCTCGACAAAGTGCTCGATATCGTGCTCGCCCTTGATGTGGCCGTCCTTGTCCTTGCCCTGGCTAGCAGCGAAGGGAGGACCGTCGACCTCGAGAAAGGGGACCCAGTGCTGCTGAATGTCGACGCCGTGGTAGGTCAAATTGAAGGAGGAATGGAAGTCGACGTGGGTGCGGTCATATTCGGCCTCGTCCCGCTCGAGCTGTTCGAGTCCATCATGTCAGCCCAAAGAAAGAGTCAAGAAGAAAAGGCAGAGGCCATCAGAAAAGACGTACCAGGCGCGCAATGCCATAGGCAATCTGCCTCGTTGTCGAGTCGCCGGCGAATATGACATGCCTACCATCCATGCACTGCCTAATGTCGGCCGAAGTGTACTTGTGCAGGAGACATCCCTCGGGCTGCCACGTCTTGAAGGGCAGCCTGTCGCCCTTTTCGTTCTTGGGGTCGATCCAGTTGCCGGTCTCTTGGAGTGCACGGCACCGGTAGGGGTCGTCGTCTGGCGTGAGGGTGTGCCAGGTGGCAGCGGCGAGCAGCAAGGCGCCCAGGAAAACGAGGAGGACCCTCGAGATGATGTTCAGCATCTTGGCGGTTGGTGGTCGGGGGGGGCGCAGGCGCGATCGAGTCGCACAAGATGAAAGGGCCAAGCGTGCCGAGCAACTTGGGGTCAGATCGATGTGTCCGTCGCAACAGAGGCACCGATGATGCTGCAGGTCGTTGGGAGCCTGACTGGTCGAAAAGAGTGGCGGGAGGGCTCGGCGCGTGTCTCCAATTAGCAAAGACAGTTGAAAGGCAGCGGTCGTTACCCCGCGATGAAGTGGATGAAGAATTCCAGAGGAGCAAAAAGATGACGCTGCAGAACGAGGGACGAAGGGCAAAAGGCGATGAACAATAGGAGCGAGAACAATCCACTCCGCTTCGAAGGAATGGAGGCAGACACTCCCCTGAATAGATCATTTCCATTTCGAACATCTGAAGAGGCGATGCAGCGCGATAAGGATGCCGCACGGACCAGCTGATGCCACGTGATGTAGATTCGGGGGGGGAAAGGGCCGCTGCCAGGCAAAAGACAATTCGTCAGACACAGACTGACACAGCACAGCACGCTAGTCCCCGCCTTTCGTCTCCCATCGTCGAATGTCAATTGGTCTCTCGTCTCTCGGGCTTTTCTTGGTACATGTACACAGCTCTCCTCCCCAACCATTCCTCCTTACTACCAACTATACCCATTGATTGACTCGCACCAACCCTCATCATGGCCGACCTCAACCTCCAAGAAATCCACGATGCTCTCGTCGCCATCGCTTACGAGGCTGGCAAGATGATCCTGGCCGCCAACCCCTCCGACATCGACCAGGGCACAAAACTCAACTGTACGCCCTGCTGCCCCTCCTCGACCCCGCCGACGACGACGTGCCCCCGCTAACAGCTCCGACCCCCTTTGGAGCCGTCGATATCGTCACCGAGGCCGATCAGGCCGTCGAGAAGATGGTCTCCACCCGCCTCCGCGAGGCCTACCCCTCCGTGGCCTTTATGGGCGAGGAGACGTACAAGCCCGGCACCCGCGTCGGCCCCGAGCCCACCTTCATCGTGGACCCCATCGACGGCACCACCAACTTTGTCCACTCGTTCCCCGCCGCCTGCATCTCCCTCGGACTCGCCGTCGATCGCGTGCCGGAGATTGGCGTCATCTACAACCCCTTTCTCGACCAGCTCTTCACGGCCATCCGCGGCCACGGCGCCTTCCTCCGCCGCCGCGGGCCCGACAGCCAGCCGCAGCGCCTGCCCCTCTCGCGCAACCCCCAGCCCCTGACCGGTCTCGGCAGCGCCCTCGTCGCCGTCGAGTGGGGCTCTACGCGCGACGGGCCCAACTTTGAGGCCAAGGTCGCCACCTTCCGCAACCTGGCCGCGAGCCGCGACGACGGCGGCGCCATGGCCCACTCGCTGCGCAGCGTCGGCAGCGCCGCCCTGCAGCTGGCCCACGTCGCCGCCGGCCAGACCGACGTCTACTGGGAGGGCGGCTGCTGGGCCTGGGACGTGTGCGCCGGCTGGTGCCTCCTGACCGAGGCCGGCGGCATCATGGCCAGCGGCAACCCGGGCAACTGGGAGCCCGAGCTCGATGGCAGGCTGTATCTGGCCGTGCGGGGTGCGCCGAGCGGACAGAGGGAGCTTGTCGAGGAGTTCTGGGCCGCCATGGGCGACCACCGCATGGACTACTCTGTCTGAAACTCGTCGCCTTGGGTCCCGGACGCTGTTGAGGGTCTGACGTGCAGGAGATGGTGCAGCTCGGATGCGACGTGTTGACGAGCCGGTGCAGCTCGTGGGAGTTCCATTGGCTCGGTGTGGATGGTCACCCTAAATATCGACGTATAGAAATGAAGTTGCGAGGATGGGAAAAGATTGAGAGCAGTCGTCGCAGATATGGTCTCTTGGTTGCGTAGCAGCTGATAATCACATGCCTACGGGACCGTCGTTGGTCGTACACGCCGAGCACGCTATAGGCACCGAACCACAGACATGGCAAGGTGGGGAGGTTCAGGTGTGCTGGCAATTCCGACTCCGATAGATCCTATTCGGTCACGATGGCGCTATTGCCATCCCGTGTCGTGCACTCGGCTGCTGACAAGGCCATGACAGGAACAGAACCACCTATGAACTGGTGTTGGATGCCCCCGGGGCCCTGCACCGATTTTTTTGTGCAAAAGTGTTGCAACTTTCCATGGTCGTAAAGTAGAAAGAAGAGGAATACGCTGTTGACATGTCTCAGACGTAGTATGTCCACGTAATCAGGTCTGACGTTGGAATAACAATTCTGGTCCGTGGTTGTAGCCGCATTGTTTGCTCTTTTAAACCGGGGGCCACGACGAGGACCTTCCCAGATGAGACATCGTCGGACCCCGATGGTCCCGCAAAGCTTAAGCAGAGTCGCCTGGGTACCGCCACTTGTGGTTGGATCAGTGATCTGAAGTCGTGATGTCGTGATTTGGAGACGCGCCCAAGGCCCCAAACAGAACCCAATAGAAACCCAAAAGTGCCCCCACCCACTCCCACTTATGGGGGGGCCACGCGCACGGAAACTAGCGCAAGTCACAGTCTGAACCCTGCAACTCGGCCCAGGGGCCTGGTGGCGGTTGCGCATGAGGAATGCGGGGCTCTGGCACTGGATTGAACGACAGTCGAAGACGGAGGGTGGCATGTCAACGACAAGTCGTGAGAGAAGGCGGCGATGGCAGGCTCGAAAGGCGGTTGAGGGCTTCGTTCCATGTCCCACCAAGGATGGGAGGTAGGATGTGTCACGGCAGGGCAGGAGGAGTGGTGGACCAGAGCTGCCCGTCACATGTTGGCTCTTCGGGCCGTGTGACGGGCGAAATCGGCTGAGGGCGGATAGGGGGTAAACAGCGTTATGCACCAATGCGAGGCAATACCCTTGTTCTCCCCCTCCCCCGCCACAGGGAAAAGAGGAGAAGGAGACGGTGGTGTTGCATGTCAGGCAGTGCATTGCAGGACAAGCGCCTCCGGCTAGCTTGTGCGCTCCGTCTCGCCGTCGAGTCAGTCCGGGTTACTTACAAGTACTCTTGATGGCGCTGCGAGAAGTGTTGCTTCTTCAGTTGGTTGACAGATAAGACTGTCACACGGCCCTGCGCATGCACATGCAGGGCCAAAGTCCTTCATCGGTGGTATACATGTACGTACGTAGAATGCCGAAGGTTTAAGGTAATGCAGGCGATAGATAAGATGTGCACAATTACCTTCTTCCCAGCCGCACATGGAAGGAAGTCGTGTCGGCAATCACACGAAGGCCGGCGAATGTTGTGGAAGATTCCGTCGGGTCGTAGCAGACGGAAGTGACGGCGGTGCAATGACGCCCGACGTCGGCAGCGGGTCACATCCTGTTTGATTGTATCGAGGTCGAGCCAAGACATCGTGGATCATGTTACTGTTGGTGATGGCCAGTGCTTCAGCAGGCGACGAGTCTGACCAGGGTCGAGGCTCTGATTTCCCACCTTTCACCCGATCCAGGCGAAATCTGTCATGGGGATATTTTGTTTCACACCGAGACGACCGTTCGTTCACCGCAACATACTGACGGACCACACCGCCTTGCATATTGTGCATTGCCTGTTCACGCTGAGCCTGTCGGGGGCGCTGGAGACAGATGACACGACTGCATGATGGGCCGACAGTTGCGCGTATGGCGGTGCGAGAGAGTCGCCGTGCAGTGTATGCCAGTCAGATTACCAGACTTTCTTCCGCGGACCGCCACCGCATCGTACAAGGATGCCCGGTGGACGAGGGGGGCCAGGCCGGCGGGAGAAATTTGGGTAGAAAAACAATCCGGGTTGGTTCGCTGGCTCGTCTGCGTGGAGACTCGGATATAAGAATGCGACCAAGGGTCGTGCTCGTGGTTGACTCCACCATCGAATTTGCGGCAACTCAACGCGGCGAATCATGGAGCTAAGGCGCTCGGACGATCCGACATTGCTGCTCCTTGTGGAGAAAAGCATCAAGGTCTAGACTAGACCACGGTCCGCCTGCATTGCCAGCCTGGGTCATTGGCTGGCCTGCTCATGTTGTGAGACGACCTGTTTACTGTTGTTGTCTTCATTTGTTGGTCCGTTTGGGGTGTTGATGTAGGTCGACGGCATTTCACCGGGCGTCGCCATCCTTCAAGATCTGCTTGTGCTCTCGATGATCAGAGGCAGAAAAGAAGCAAAATTAGTCTTGTGTGCAATAGCAGGCGGCGGCGGCGGCGAGAGATCAGCAGAGGCGACACTCAATGGCGGATGGTCAGGCGGTGTGCCGTGTCATGTTGCTCTCGAGGATGTCCGGTATCCGTCCGTGTCCAAGGCCACCAGACCTCGTGCCGTCTCTCTCGTTCTCGCCCTCGTGCCCCTCGTCTGAGACCCAGATTCCTCGATTACCCGTTCCGCCGTGTTATGCCTGCCTGCCGGCTGGTGCATGGGTGAGGAGGACAACTCAGTTGACGGCCCCTCCGCAGTCGGCATTAGTGCATCTGGCGGGGTTGAACGAGATGAGGCCGAGGCAAGTACCCTGCTCTGGTGGTGTTTGTTCATGCTGGCGTCATCCCAGTCAAGGCGTTACATCTACATATGTGATAAGGAACGCCAAGTCGTCTCGTTCGACGGCGACGACGAGGCCAGACATTGCGCACCACAGGGTGGGACAGAAGCGTTAGGTGGGCCCTTTCTTGCTTAGGTACCTACCTACTTAGGTAGGTAAAAGCAGGTAGGTAGACGATGACAGAAAACGGTCGAATCCAGTGTCGACCTGTCTGTCGATCCGGTACTGGGCAAGCGAGACCAAGACAGACCGTTTTAAGCCTGCGTACATGCTGGCATGTGCGTGTTCCAGCATTGATGGTGTGAAGGTGAGGGGGGGGGATCACTGAAGAGAGAAAAAAAACGATACCAATGCGAGAGCGAAGAGGCGGCTGGCTGTCTCACCTCACACCCACTCGCTCATGGGCCACCTCGATGCAAGCATACATAATGTACGCTAGAGCTGGCGCCACATGCTTCTTGGCCCGTGCGCCTGAATGACCCTGGTCTCCATCTGCATCTGCTCCGCTTGTCGGTTGTGGTGGCTGCCTGTACGTGGTAATGGCTGAATGACCTGCTTGCTTTCTGTTTTCTGCCCACTGTCTGTGCCTGGCAAGTCGGATCCCTGCGTTCGTCGGATGGCACT
>NW_009276921.1:1865443-1869149 GCF_000150675.1 Verticillium dahliae VdLs.17 | reverse complement strand
GTGCTTCCTTCCACCCCCCCCTTCCCAACGATGCGCTCTGCCCAAGCACCTCGGATGTTTTTTCCCAACGGCCCAGGCTATCCTAGCGCCCCGCACGTTAATCCTTTCCTTCGTGCCTCCGGCCTCTCGTCCGTACAGGTCGAACGCTTGCCAGCAAGGCGAGCGGGCGTTATCGACGGGCTCTCGAAGCCGGGCCTTGCGGGCCGCGCCACGAAGAACCTTGACCATGGGACCCTTGACGCACCCACCAGCACCAGCACCAGCACCAGCGCCAGGCTGCGGCACCCGACGCTGTTGCCGCCCACCACGCGACCATGGCCATGGCCGTCTCCACGTCTCTCTCCTCGACCCAAATATTTACCCCTTCGCACTTCTGCTCTCAGCACGTTGCTCATTTCTTCCTTTCATTCCTCACCCCATCGACGAATCCTCTCTTCGAAAGAGTACATCCACTTCCGGTTGCTTCTACTTCCTCCTTCCTTCCTGAGACCCTGACGCCTGTATAAGAATACCTTCGTCTTTGCTCTCCTCGACCACGAAGAGAAGAAGAAGAAGAAGTCTCCTCCAGACACAAGCATCTCTCCTCGCCTCGCCACCACCATCACCACACACCCTACCCTCGCCGCCTGCACTTTGTCTACTCTACCACCGCTTGTCCTGGTTCACGTCGACGTCTCTCTGACTTGACCTGATCCTGACGAGAACGAGTTTAGACTTTCCCGCCAAGTGCTCAGAGAAAAAGTGTGTTTGTGTGTGTGTGTGTATCAGAGTTGCCTTGCGTCAGCGTCGTAAGACTTTTACCAAGTCGAGAAGCCATGTCTCTAACCAAGCAGAGTTACTCTCGCGACCCAGACGCCTTCCCCACTGTCCAGCTCTTCCTCCTGGGTGAGTCCACACGTTCCAAGACATGAACATTCCTCGGCCCACGAGAGGCTAATCACTTTCACAGCTATTGTCCGACTTGCGGAACCCATTGCCCTCACCTCCATTTTCCCCTACGCCTGGGAGCTCGTCAAGAGGTACGAGGTAGGAAACGAGGAAGATGCATCCTTCTACGCGGGCCTGCTCATCTCGGCCTTCTCCCTGGCGGAGGCCCTGATGGGCATGTACTGGGGCGGCCTCTCTGACAAGATTGGCCGCAAGCCTGTTCTCCTCCTCGGCTGCATCGGCACCATGTTCAGCTTGGTCATGGTCGGCTTTGCGTCGAACATCTGGCTCGCCCTCATCGGACGGGCCCTCGGCGGTCTCCTCAACGGCAACATTGGCGTCATCCAGACCATGGTTGGTGAAATGGTCAAGAAGCCTGAACATGAGCGTGAGTTGATCCGGTGTGCCCCATTTTGCCACGAACATGTAAATAATTTCGCAGCCCGCGCCTACTCGGTCATGCCCTTTGTCTGGTCCATCGGCACCATCCTGGGCCCCTTTATTGGCGGCACCATGGCCGACCCTCACAAGTCGTGGCCCGAGGCCTTCCCTGTCGGCAGTCTCTTCTACAACTTCCCCTACCTGCTGCCGAACCTCGTCTGCGCCGCGCTTCTCTTCGTCAGCATTGTGCTCGGCTGGTTCCTCCTCCAGGAGACCCACCCTGACATGCAGTCTGCGTCGTCGGTGGCGCCGAGCACGTTTGTGTCGGAGGAGACGCCGCTGCTCGCCACGACGGACGCCATGAAGAGGCCGGCCGTCGACCTGCGCGACGACACGTACGGCAGCGTCGGGGGCGCAGCCGCAGCCTGAGCGCCGGCGACTGGGCGCAACTCGGACGAGAAGAAGGAGGAGCCGTCGTACGACATTTTCACCAAGCGCATCATGACGCTCGTCGTGGCGCTGTGCATCTTCACGTACCACTCGATGACGTACGACCACCTGATGCCCATCTTTTTCGAGGACGACCGGGCCGACAGCGGCAGCATGAGCCTCTTCTCCGCGGCGGCGTCGTCCGTCGCCGGTAGCCTCGGCGCTGGCGGTCTCGGCATGACGACCAGGGCCGTCGGCATGATCATGGGGGTCAACGGTGTGATTGCGCTCTTTGTGCAGGCCGTCATTTTCCCCCTCGCTGCGCAGAAGTTTGGTGTGTACAGGCTGTTCATTGCGGTGACGGTGCTCCACCCCATCGCCTACGTGCTCGTGCCGAACCTGCTGCTCGTGCCCGAGGCCATGGTGTACCCGGCGATTTACTTCTGCCTCGCGGTGCGCAACGTGCTGTCGATCATCCTCTACCCGCTCCTCCTCATCCTCATCAAGGAGGCGGCGCCGTCGCCCAAGGCGCTCGGCAAGCTCAACGGCATGGCGGCCAGCGCGAGTGCGGGGTGCCGCATGATTGCGCCTCCCATTGCCGGCCTGCTGTACACGTACGGCACCAAGATCAACTGCTCGGGCCTCGCGTGGTACGGCAGCGCCGTCGTCGCCGTCATTGGTGCTGTGCAGTGTTTTGCCGTCCCTCGCCAGAGGTGCGACGACGGCGGCGAGGAGGCTGGGCGGGCCGACGTGGCCAAGCAGCCGACGATTGTCGTGACTGAGGTCGACGAGCGCATGTGAGCCGTTTCTGCACGGAAGCAGGAGGCTTGAACAAGAAGATGTGTGGAGGCAGGAAAGAAGAGGAGTCGGTATAGTGGTTGTTTGTCAGCGAGCATGGAGTTTTTGCATTTCGCCGCCAGTACGGACTGGGGATGATTTTTACCGTCTGCACATTTTTCACGACTCGATGCATATAGCTAGACGGGCGATATCCCTGGGCACGATGGGTCGCGATGATTTTTGTCTGGCGTACTGGATGGGGAAAAGGCTCGCGTTGTATTGCTTGGGCCTGGTTTGAGGCCCTGCGTTGGTGTTTGTTTTCATCATGATCATGGCCGGCGATGTATTGCGTTGGGCTGCAAGCAAACTTGATTCGTGGTGTAGAAGAAAAGATTAGGAAATATCTCTCTTACTGCATGCTTCGAGTGATGTTGGGATGTTCGAACGGATTCCATGGTCGTGGTCGTGGATGGCAGTTGCCCATTGAGGTTCTCCATGAGGTTCCCCACCAAAACGAGGCACACACGTTTCACACGTTGGCGTCGTGGGGAAGTCACCTAGAATTTTCAACCTCACACCAAGTCAAGCTCCATGACGAAGAGAATCACTGACGACAGGTTTCATCGTCAAAAGCAGTTACTGTCATCGACATCGATTCAAAGTCTCAGTGCATCGTCAATCTACATACCAGACAACGCCTCGGGGGAAAACATCGTGGAGCACCTCGATTCGAGAACATCGCACACAAGACGAGGCAGCAACACATTTCCACGATGAAGGTCGACGACATGACGGCTCAGCTCGAGTCGATGCTCGCACAGCGCGAGGCAGCGCCCCAGCCCGAGGGCACAACAGGGCCCGCGCCGGCCGTCCGTCGCACCGTGGACGAGGTGTACGCCGACCTGCAGACGTCGCCGCTCTTCATGACGGAGCTCGACGAGGACAACGAGACGGTGGCGGCGCTGCAGGCCCTCGCCTTTGAGGGCACGCCGCTCGAGAACGCCACCAACTTCAAGGACCAGGGCAACGAGTGCTTCCGCGCGCGCCGCTGGGCCGACGCCCGCGCCTTCTAGCCCAAGAAAACAGAGTGGTCGAGTGGGAAAATAGGCAGCACGATTCTGTAAAATAAGGGTCGACTAAAGAAGAGAGGATGGGATGACAGGGGAGAAGGAGGAAGGGAGAGGACGAG
>NW_009276921.1:1861828-1865066 GCF_000150675.1 Verticillium dahliae VdLs.17 | reverse complement strand
CCCGCCGCAGGGCCGCCGTGCTGCGGGCGGCGCTGGCGGCGCGGGGCATCCGCACGCGCGCGACGCCGCAGCCGCCCGAGATGGAGGACGCCCGCGTCCGCCTCGTGCCGGACGAGGAGGACCCGCGCAGCAGCCTCGTCGTGCCCGTCGTGCTGCTGTACCCGACCGACCTCCAGTCGGACCTTGTCAAGGCCTTTGGCGAGGCCGACGTCCTGGCCGACCACCTGCGCTACATCTTCCCGCTGCCCTGGGACCGCGCCGCCGCCTACACCCTCGACGCCACCGAGTGCTACGTCGAGACGGTCGACGGCGGCCTCATGAGGTGGGGCAAGAAGATGCCGCTGCTCAAGGTCCTGGCCTCCGGCAGCGTCGAGATTGTCGATGACGTCTTCAAGGTCTTTGTCGTGCCCAAGGCCAAGGCCGCCGCCTGGGTGGACGACTTTAAGATGAAGAAGGCGGCCGAGAAGAAGCAACTTGTTGTTGGTGTTGGGAAATAAGAACTAAGGGGCGTCGGCCAGGGAAATGAAGAATGACATGAATGATAGGGAAGAGCACAGCGATGGCAAGCGAACGGTCCAATGAAGTGATGCAATCTGATGCGGTATGCCTACGACGCCTTCAATACAAGAGAAAGAGAAAAAAAAAACAATCCTCTCCAGACCTGAGTCGTCCATCTATTCCTTGCTCCCAACTCGTCAGCAAAAAGAGACAAAAGGTAAAAAAAAAAAACGGAATGCCAGAGAAATCAACCCAAGATGCCATGAAGGATCCCATTACAACGACGTTATCGCAGGCAGACTCGCCGCCCTTCTCCTTTTGGCCCGATGCAGATCCACGTCAGTATCGCTGACACGGCCCTTGTCCCGACACTCTCCGTCCGCAGCACGCCGCTCGAAACTCTGGTCCCGCACGCTGAGGTCCATCAACAGCAACGCTGCGTTCTTCTCGGCAGGGTCCACGCCAGGCACGTTTCTCCTCCCGCCTCTTCTCCGCAATGGACCGGGGAGCCGCCCGGGCTTGCCGTTCTGGGCTTCCTCGCCCACTCGTCCGTGTCGGCCGAGTCGTACTGATCGAGCCGCCGCTTAGCCGGGCCACGTCCGTTGCGTCGGGGGTTGAGCTGCGCGGCGGCGCCGCACGCGCTGCCGACGTCACGGGCGCGGGGGCGAACCGGGGGACGGCGCTGAGCCAGGGGTTCGGCGGCTGGAATCCCATCTCCTCCCGGTGGTACGCTGGCGGGGCCTGCTGAGGACGTGCCTGCACAGGCGGGTACCCATGGTTCGCGGCCGTCCAGCCAGAGGTGTGCCGCATGGAGGTCGGGGCGGCCGGGCGGTGGAAAGCGTAGCCGAGAGCGCTGGAGCCCAGACTCGAGGCCGAGTCCGGACCCGATTCCGGGCCCGAGTGATGGCCTTCGGCGTCCGTGTCTGTGCTGTAGGGGCTCAGGAGCCGGGTATAGACGCGGAGACGGCGGTCGACGTCACGGACCGGCCGGAGGGGTCGGCGGTCCTGGCGGGAGTCGGGGCTGCTGGTGTAGCCGCCGCCGCCGCTGACACGATGGCCCGAGGCGAGAGCACGCAGGATAGTCCGGCGCGTAATCTCCGCCTCGCGCTGGGCGTCGTATATGATCTGCGAGCTGATGATCATGCGTTGGAATTCGGGGGCACCGGGCGGTATGCATTCAGATGGGAAGGCGGGACCGAAGAGCGGGATCAACGCTCCAGCAATGTCGTGGCAGAATGTCGCGCAGACAGCCTTGGCACAGTTGTAGGGCATCCAGTATCCTTGCCGGTGTTAGCAGGACGCTTCATGGGCATGTTGGGGGCGTCGTCACCGACCTTGAGCCAGAATGGCACCGCCTGTGATGCTGTGTGTGATGTCTTTGAGCCCAGGGTTGAGGCTCAACATCTTCGCTGGCACCGTCTCGAGCACGCCAGTCAGCAAGGCCTGTGAGGCTCGGTCAAGCCAAGTGCGAAACATACCTTTCCGTACTTGCAGCACTTGAAAAAGGGCGTCATGCGAACCAGGCCAATGTTGTAGTCCCACATGACCATAAACTCGGCGTCAACGCCAGGCACCCTGAACTCGTACTTGAAGACTGGCGACACGACTCATCAGCAGACGTACGCGACATTCGACATCAATGATGAACCCACCTTCAAAGCTTTCCCGCCCCGTCTTCTCGTAGAAGTCTTTCTTCCCGCTGTTGTACGGAATGTGTGCGCAGCAGTTGTGAATCTGGCCAAAAGGGGTGACTTGGAATTTCTCCACCGCGCGGCGGGCAACGTCGTCGACATCCTGGTAGGGCCAGTAATTGATAGGACCCCTGGGTTTTGATTTGACGGTGAGCAGCTCTTTGGTCATCCTGAACTTGCTCACGAGCGGCCTTCCGATGCGTGACGGCGAGGTATCATCAGCGGTCGAGGTGGCGGGTGAGGAGGCTGTAGGGCTGGGCATGAACTGAGGGAGTCGGGTGGTGGATGGGGCGGGGGAGGATCCTTGAGGGGAAGGGTTGAGGAGAGATGCAAGAGAAAGCATGATGCCGTTTGTTTCCACGCTCGCTGCTCGCAGAGTTGTCTCGAAAAGTTGATCTGCTTCCTGCGCGCTGTGTAGGGAGGGGGAGGGGGGGAAGGCGACAGGGCTTTGACTTGGACGTACTGACTGAACCGGCGAGCAGGAAAACCCCCACGAGGATCGGAGGCGGTGGGATGGATGGGTTTAAGACAGGGCTGCGGGAACAACAAGACCCGTCAGGAAAGATGAAAGAGGAGGGGAGGGGGAGGGGAAACTAGATGCTCTCTCCTCGCGCCGCTCCGTGGTGATGGGCAGTAATGGCAAACACCTGACGCCTGCTTTTCTGGGGATCGATGCCTCGCGCGTCTTGAGAGAATGGAGTGTGGCAGGTGCTGAGAGCAAAGCCGCGTGACGAGCTCCAAAATGACCAGGACAAGGGGTCGATGGGCTACCGGTCCTTTCGTCAGCGGCCACGACTTAGGTGTTCGGCGGTGCCGCAGTTCGGCGTGTCCAAGGGAGATGATATCAAGGAAGACACTCCTTCTTCGTGGCTTGTCGTGTTCTCGGTGCAGATTTCCTTTGTCGAGCTGTCTTGTAATCGAGCCTCTCAGGACTGTGAGCTCCGTTTGTGAGAGTCCACCGCTTCTTCTATAGCGTCTATCGAGGAAGGGCCTCCGAGTGATAGGTGACGAGGGCGAGGATGAGGGTCCGAGATGCCAACACCATTGAT
>NW_009276921.1:1854433-1860081 GCF_000150675.1 Verticillium dahliae VdLs.17 | reverse complement strand
TTCGAAACCAAGAGGCCCGGGTTTCAGTGCCTCTCACCAAGATGGGAACCTTGGTGGAAGGCGTCCTCACTGGGTGTCGTCAAGTCACTTCCGTGACAGTTTCCCAGTCAGCCTCCCTCTCCTGGCCCTCTGCAGGACCTCTGTAGGGGGCCAATGTCCAAGCAGAAACCAGTTTGACGACGCAAATACTAACATGAATGACTCCCGCGGCACCAAACACGGAAAAACACGGTGTTTGGAGGCGTACCAAGGGCGTGTGGGATGAACAGAGGCATCTATCGGGTAGCCGCATGGCAAAGCCGTTTGGCCACATCGTCAGGCGGATTTGGCGAATCGCCAAAACAAAGCCAGCCGTAGTTTCGGGCGGAACTTTGCCAGACATATCAACACTTGACTCGACACACGTGGCCGTGCCTGCTCGGTCGTAGAATACGAATGCAGGCGAAGACGATGACATGATGAACCAGACCGCCACTCTGAGCTCACTCTTGCTCGCCTTTCTTGGGAGGGGGGCCAGCCGTCTGTGTCTAGGGCAGTGTGCTGGAAGGCAAATTTTCCTCAAGCCGACAGACACCGACTTGCCATATCCTTTGTTGCCAGCAGCCCATGTGCATAGCCGCTGTCCTCAACTCAGTGACGCGTGGAGCATAATCCAGGGCTCTACGAGAGGCGTGTCCTGGGATGCCGCTGCAGTCTGACTGTCCTTGAGGGGTGGTTGCAGCTGTCACGACACGGATCCCTTGTTTCCCCCCTTTTGCCCCCACGAGCTCGTATGTGTACAAGCACAAGGGAAGGAAAGAAAATGTCCGAGGTTCACAGAATATCCGTTTTCGCCTGAATGTGCAACACAATGGCTACCGATTCCGCTATCCACCGCCCAGAACGAGCCCGATGCCGGAGAACGAATGATTTCTTGTTGACGATGAGGCAATCCGCGAGATTGGCTGAGAAAGGCGTCAGGCGATCGAGTCGTCTACCTTCTCAAGACGAACGAGTAGATAGGGCACAAATAACATAGATGGCATGGCGGAGTTTCAGTAAAACACAGAAACATACTACCTTTGTCGCGCTTCGATTGACTCCAAATCGAACTTAGCCCAGACAAGCGGGTTATACCAGCCGTTGAGTTGAGCTGACCCATCAGTCATGTAGGTCGAGTCAACGACTTTACAGCCTGTCGGCATCAAAACCGCGAGACATCTTCATCGTGGTTTCTGCGACTCCCCATGACACCATTGTGTAGGTAGGTAACGCAGAGTTCTGGGAGAGCTTGATGATCTGGGCTGGAGCCCTAGCAGAACGGAGGTCCTTACAAACGGACAAACAAAAGACGCGGAGATTGACATGCCCAACCCCCCTTGAGACAGCCAATGGTGCTGGAGCAATCAGTAACGTTACCATGTCGGTCCGTCACTCGATATAGGGATTGCCGCACGAGTAAGAGAGGCTTATTAGTTCAACATCATGTGCTCTGTTCTACCCTTCGCCGCAACAGAACAGATCAGGGATGAGACAAGGCGACAGGCAGCGAACGATCGGCAGGATAATTCCAACCCCATTGAGCCACTCACTTTCACCAAAGATCCCTCAGAAGTTTTCGCTTTCCTTGGTCTGCAACATAGCCTTGGCGTCAACGTGTGTAGCCGTGCGGAGCAGTAAACGAGCTGAATTGGAGGCTCATTCAACCACTATACATAAAAGACCCTGCTCTCTTTCATGAGCAGTGGCAGGGCTTGCTGTCCAGGTTTCAGAGGCGTGTGCACCTGTCTCGGTGACACCGCAGAAAGTGACAGGACAGGTCGTGACGTTCGCGCGCCGCGAGACTAGTCCAGTTCAATGCCGCCATGGGTGTGTGCCTCGACTTCGGGCGTCTTGGAATTCGCTTTCGCTGTAAAAGCGTGGATGAAGTGACACATCGCGTGGCCGGGGAAAGGCCTGTTGCACATACGGTAGTAACAAGGCCGTCTGGGGCAAGTAACAATGATATGATACAGGTGCCGACCCATATCCAAGACCCGGACGTTCCAGACCTCTCTTGTTCGTTTGAGGAGTCATTCGGCTTCCAGCGTGGCCCCTGGTTTCCTCTTTTGATACATCAGTGCCGTTGTCATCTCTGGCGCTGTCGATGTAGCACCCAATCCCTCAAAGAGAACATGCCTCGTGGCTCAGTGACTACAAGCGGAACACGGCAGTCGCTCGGCACACCACAGGGCCCGCTACATGGAGAGGGGCCGAGGGGCGAGGCTAGGTGTGGCAGAAAATGAAGCTTAAGTCTTCAATTGTGGACGCACGAGCGACGACGGGTGTACCAAGCTGAATGCGCGACAGCGGCTGCTTCGCTCAGTACGACGGACAGGCCGTCACACGGGCAGCCCTCGACGAATAAATACTGGCGGTGGAAACTGATTAGCAAACTGGCTGCTCGTCATTGTGACAAAGTTGCTTGCGTAGGCCGCGATCATTCGCCCACTTTTGCTCGCTATCACATATGACAAGGACAGCAACGGACGTGAGAAGGACGGTTAGTGGTGTTGACGTGTTTGTTGATAAAGCAGAGTTTATGTGCGAGGCGGCTGCTATTCGAGCTCTCATTTCCACTGTCGTCCCTTGCGATGCGGTGCTCGCTGCCTTTGGCTCAAGAAATGTGTTCTCTCGTCAGCATCGTGATCGCGAGGCCAAGCTGATATCAGATCCTACGATATCCAAGAGTGGCGATCTCCTCCCTTGAGCTCGAGGGCCGCCTATGTTACAGCTCGTTTCTGTTGCCTGGTGGATCTCGATGCAATGAGTCGAAACCAGAAGATCATGCACTAAAGTGATAGTCGGTCACAAGGAAGGACGGGGGTGCAGTGCTGATAGCGCAATGGAGTATGCTGTTGACAACCGGCCATTCTGATGGCATGAGAAAAGACCTTTGACACTCATTGCATGAGTTCTCTTCAAGGCCAGAGACACCAGAAACCATATGTTTGTTGACGGGTCATAGACCCATTGGCACTCAGGACTTCTCGGGGCATATTGTTCACCTCCTCTTACGGGATTGGAGACCCTGTGCCGGGCGTATCTTACTCGGTGTTCCTACTAAAAGGTGGCAGATACGTTGGTGAGCCCTGCCCAGCAAATAGCGTTCTCAAAAGAGGTCGGGTCGTCTTTCTGGGTTATTGAATGGGACAGTAACTGACTAGCTCGTGTCCTATGCATGATGAAAGCCTCATTTCGTCACATTACACGTAGCTTTTGTGATGAACAGGCGATTCCACCTGGTATCCTACCTAAGATGCCTTAGTACAGCCACCGCACATTTGTGACGGCACAACAGGCACCAGATCATCGGCAGTGGGAAAGGTACTCGCCTGAGGTTTGCAAAATACGATGTGCTGGATATCCAGTCTATCCAGCTTGTGGATGCCCCGTGAGATGAATATGTATAGCAATAATGGATCAACTTTGACAGGCAAACATAATGGCGTTCGGTTCGTCGGGAGGCGGCTGGCGGGTCGGATATACGACCCTTTTCGGAGGCTCGTCATGTCGGATGCCGAAGCAGACCGATGCAACAGAGAGGTGGACCTGCCCGATGTACGACCAGGGCCCTTCATGCGCTCAGGCTTCAGAGTTTCCAGTGTCGCTGGAAGTGGAGGGACAGCCGACGAACTTGAACTGATACTCCATGGGACGACAATGGTGCTCGACTGGTGTGCTCCGCACATACTGGGGCCACCAAACTGAATGGCTTTTGGAGCTGCCGAGAGTGACTGACGCGTGCACAGTGAAAGCGAAGCGGTGAGATGTTAGCTCGAGCTCGATCGTGCGGTACTTTCGACCAAGGTAGAAAGGCATGAGGAAAGGCAAAAGGGCCCATTTTGATGCTGGCAACTTGACGTGTCTCGTCGCGCTATCGTTCGTTTGAGACCAGCTCCTCCACGGACCGATCCTCTTCCATGCGGAGGATGGGGTTGGGTCTGGCTCGTCCCGCAACACACCGATGGGAGCAGAGCAGGAGTGGTTCGAGTCGGGCGAGCCGGATCCAGGATGTCTCTTAAATGGCGCTTCGATTGACAGGTTGGTCGACCCTCTCTCTCCACCCGTCACGCTGGAAGCAGCACTGTGCTGTCGGGTTGGCGGCAGGCTTGTCTGTTCATGCGTGAGACAGTAGTTCAGGTTAGGCTCAACGGACAGGGTACCCAAGGCGCGCTACCTGTAGAAGTTCGCTCTTGGTGGGCTTGACGAGGAAAAGAGCCAGCTCCGGCTGCTGCGTCGGCTTCGACCTGATCTCGCGGCCCAATGAACTGGCTGCAGGACGCCGAAGTTATCTAATCTGATGGGGGGATCTGCCCATCTCGGTTCGAGCCTTCGACGAGATTTAACCGCTGTTGGCGCACGGCCTGAGCCTTCTGATGTGCAGACAGCCATAGCCGGGCATCATTACGACAGGGGCGGGGCTCGTCGCACTGGCAGACCCTTGCTCGCCTTGAAGCTTGACATCTTAGCCCGGTCTTACCCACCTACTTCGCCATGCGTTGTTCTGTAATGAATAGCGGGAGGCAGGGAGGCAAGGAGACAGGGAGGCAGGGAGTCGAGCGGGGGTGGTCCAAATCGACCAACAGGCCTGTGTGAAAACCAGCAGGATTCGATTCGATTGACCCCAAGATGGAATGCCAACAAACGAGCTGGGCCATTGATGGACGGGCGGACAGGCTTGCGGTGTCTTGGGTGGTCGTCTCCAGTGTTTCTTTTCCACGGCCGCACTGCCGTGGCGCTCAGGGTGCCTTTTGCTCCGTGAGTCATCTGACGCGCATCGGACGCGTGCTAGATGTAAATACCAGTCAGTACTGTACCGTACAGCGTACGTACCGTACAGCGTACGTACCGTACGGCGTACGTACAGTACAGCGCACAGCGTACCATCGCTGGCAAGGCGAGATCGGGTGCAGCGAGCTCTCGGCGTGGTCCAGGTTCCCCTGTCTGCTTTCGGGGCGCGAATCTGTGACTGGTGGGCCTGGCAGCCTCGTGCCCGCCCAGGCCGGCCCAAGCCGCGAGCTGACCTCATCAGTCGCACGAGCCCAAGCCTTCGTGCCTTGCTCCCTGGCCCCCCTTGCCCCCCGCCCACCAAACAGAAGGGACGGAATCCACACCGACTGCGCCTGCGCTGCTTCTGTTGCGCTGCACCACACCAATGCACCTGCCTGCTGCACACTGCGGACTGCGTGCCGCCCCTGCCTTGCCTGCCTACGCATCCCTCCCAAACGTCCACCAAATCCACTACATCCACCACATCCACACAACCACACCACTCAACTTGGGCAGGCGCGTGTTCCAAGTTTGACCGTTCATCACTGCCCTTGCACCTGACCCAGCTGCTGACGCCCCTTGACGCCCCTCGCGTCCCATCCCATGTTCCTGCCCACGTCCACTTCTCAGTCGTGCTGATCCATCCATCAGGCACGGGAAGCACCGTCTGCGTCTGCGGAAGAAGAAGGAGAGACGAGGAGCGCCGACCCCCACCCGCGCCTGCCTGGTCTGTCACGACATCGTTTGGATCTGCACCTCCCGTCCCGTTGGCGGTCGTGAGCTGGCCCTGGTGCCTTGGCCCCCCCCCCCCCCCCTGTGCCTTCCTCCGAAGCTACAAAAGACACTCTTCCACCCCA
>NW_009276921.1:1837021-1853941 GCF_000150675.1 Verticillium dahliae VdLs.17 | reverse complement strand
TGGCTACTGGTCCTGACGGACGGTTTGGACTCGCGCAGTCGAGTCTGCCCGAGCCATGTGCTGCGTGACAAGGTGAAAGCTTCCGAGGACAACGAGGATGAGGACGACGATGACTACCGTGTGGATGACTCGGGGAGCGAGCATAGTCCAGAACCCGTCGATGATTCGCCGTATGATGCCGTTCGCGCTTCTGTCTCTCCCGTAGACAACACGACGCTGTCGATCAACACCCCAAGGATGTGGATTCTTTCTACACTGTTTTCCGTTCTCGGCTCTTCAACAAATCTCTTCTTCTCGCTACGATACCCGAGCGTCTCGATTACACCTGTTATTGCCCTGTTATTAGTACACCCTCTTGGCCTCATGTGGGATTACATGCTCAAGTCTCCCGCGGACCCCCGTGAAGTCTTCGAGGATGGCGTTCTCGACCACATCTTGGACGACCACCCCGAAAGGCGAACACGATGGAGCCGTTTCCGCCTCTGGCTGGCCCAGGGAAGATGGAACGAGAAGGAGCACACATGTGTCTACGTGAGCAGCAACGTCTCCTTTGGTTTCGCCTTCGCGACAGACGTCATCGTCGAGCAGTCGAGGTTCTACAACCAAGAGGCTACCATTCCGTATCAACTGTTGCTCATCCTGTCGACCCAGATTCTGGGCTACGCCTTTGCAGGCATTACGCGCCGCTTTCTGGTTCGTCCTGGCGGCATGATTTGGCCAGGTACGCTCATGTCTGCTGCGATGTTTGGCACTCTCCATAAAGAGGAGAACAAACCGGCCAATGGCTGGCGCATGTCCCGATGGAAATTCTTCTACATTGTGTGGACGGGAGCCTTCGTCTTCTACTTCCTGCCGGGACTCCTCATGCCGTGCCTCAGCTACTTCAACGTCATCACCTGGTTTGCACCGAAGAACGTCGTCATTGCAAACCTTTTCGGAGTGTCGTCCGGACTTGGCCTCTTCCCCCTGACTTTCGATTGGGCACAGATCTCTTACATTGGCTCTCCGCTTTTGGTGCCATTTTGGGCGGCAATGAATGTCATTGGCGGCATGTTCGTCGTCATGTGGTTCGTCGCACCGATTGCTTACTACGGAAACATGTTCTACTCTTCTTACATGCCAATCTTGTCGTCGGCTGTGTTCGACAATACGGGAAACGTCTACAACGTCAGCCGCATCCTGACTGACGAGTTCCTTTTCGACAAGGAGGCCTACACGAACTACAGCCGTGTCTTCCTGCCCATCACCTACGTGCTGAGTTATGGAGTACAATTCGCAGGTCTAGCTGCGTTGCTCACGCATACGGCTTGCTGGCATGGAAAAGACATGTGGGAGACGTGGAAGACGTCTTGGCAGGAGGCGCGGGAGGAAGGCAAACCAACCTACCAGCCTGTTTCAAACGAACCCGATTCTGCCGCACCAGACAGCCCAGCAACGCCGGGCCTGTCAAGGGCATCCACAAATTCAGACAGCCATCTCTTCAAGGAGGATGTGCACAGCCGACTGATGAGACGGTACAAAGATGCCCCGATTTCGTGGTACCTGATGACATTCGTTTCCATGTTGGCGATAGGAATATTTGTTGTTGAATAGTACGTACAACGCCATGCAACGGATTCATTCCACTAACTTTGCTTGCTCGCAGCTACCCGATTCACCTGCCATGGTATGGATTGCTACTTGCATTGGGCGTCTGTGCTGTCTTCTTTATTCCCAACGGCATCATCATGGCAGTGACGAACCAGCATAGCAGCATTTATCTCATTTGCCAGCTGATCTGTGGTGCTGTCTTCCCTGGACGACCTATTGCGAACATGGTGTTCGTGACATACGGCTACATCTCCTCAGCGCAGGGTATCAAGTTTGCCTCGGACCTCAAACTCGGCCACTATATGAAGATCCCTCCTCGCATCATGTTCTCCGTTCAGATGGCGGCGACTGTGGTCTCGTCGATTACACAGATCTTTGTGCTCAATTGGATGTTCGCCAACGTTCCCGGCATTTGCACCAAGGATGCGGTCAATGGATTCACCTGCCCGTTCGCTCGTGTTCACTTCAACGGCTCAATCCTATGGGGCGTTGTCGGGCCCGGCGAGTTCTTCGGACCCAACGCGACCTACAGGAGCCTCGTCTGGTTCTTCCTGTTGGGGGCCGTTCTGCCAATCCCACTCTGGCTGTACAGTCGCAACAAGAAGAACAGCATTGTGCGAAAAATCAACCTGCCGCTGGTGTTCGGCACGATGTCCTGGATCCCGCCGGCCACAGGACTCAATTTCTCGGTGTGGGTGCTGGTGTGCTACGTCTTCAACTACCACATCAAACGCCGCGCGAGCGCGTGGTGGGCCAAGTACACCATGACGATGAGCGCGGCGCTCGACTCAGGATTGGCATTCGGCATCGTCATTGTCTTCTTTGGCTTTGTGTACCCGGGTCTGATGAAGGGCTTTAGCTGGTGGGGGACGGAGGTTTACAAGCAGGGCTGCGATTGGCAAGCGTGCCCTTACAAGACGCTGCCCGAAGGCGCGCATTTTGGACCAGACACATGGTGAACTGAATGATGGAACGTAATGACTGATTTAGGCATGGCATTATTAGCGTAGATATGGGGTGCATCGGCGCACAGCTAGTTCAAAGGCATGAGCATGATAGATCTGCTTTGGAGCAGGAATGAATTGGATGGAACAAATAGTACGGGAGGGAATGATTTGACAGTGGTTCGGGCACAGTGATCAATTGTTGCCAAATAACACTGTATTGCTGTGGAAAACTCGGCTCAACTCGACTTCATTTGGACTGTGTGTGGGTGTTTGTTCCATTTTCAAGGGATATATGGCCAACTCACCGGTCGATGTGGCCTCTGGATATCAATAACAAACGCAGTGCTACTTGATTTGGTTCGGCCATTCATCTATCTGCCCGCGCGCACTTGAACAGACAGCAAAATGAGCGTGCTGGAGCTCCTCGAATCGTTTGAGGACGAAGTCCTCGACCCCGAAGAAGGTAATACGAGCTGCAACCACAGTGGCCCACCACCATGAACATGAAGCCCCTGTTCCGAACCCCGTGCTAAAGACAGAAACCATGCACAGAAACCTTCGCCCTCTTCTCCGCCCCCATCCCCTCGGCAAACCTGGGCTTCATCGACCCCCGCGCCGCAGAGCTGGACATCACGCTGCCGCCGAACCGCGACTTTACGATCCACCAGTCGCCGACCCTCCTCGCCTCCTCGCGCGCAGGCGGCACGACGGGCGCCGTCCTCTGGAAGATCACCCCGCTCTTCGCCGCCTTCCTGTCGTCCCCGGACTGCCCGTTTCTGCCGCCGGCACCGACGGGCCCGGCGAGCAGCAGCGACGCCGCGGTGCTCGAGCTCGGCTGCGGCATCAGCGCCCTGACGGGCCTCGCCTGCGGGCCCCGCGTGGGCCGCTACGTGCTGACGGACCAGCCGTACGTGGCGCGCCTCGTGCAGCGGAACCTCGACGCCAACGAGAGGGCGAGGGCGCCCGCGCGACGTGGCGCCAAGGGCCGGGCTCCGGCTTCTTCTCTGCAGGCTGCGCCGGCGCCGGCGGGGCACGACGTCTTCTTCGAGCCGCTCGACTGGGAGCTCGACGAGGTGACGCCGGCGCTGACGCGGAGCGACGAGGTGCGGAGCTTTGATCTCGTCGTGGCGTGTGATTGCATCTACAACGATGCGCTGGTCGAGCCGCTCGTGCAGACGTCTGTCGACGCGTGTCTTTTGCGGAGGAGGGATGAGGGCGCGACAGCAAGGGAACCTACGCTCTGTATTGTTGCGCAGCAGCTGCGGTCGCCCGAGGTGTTCGAGGCGTGGCTGAAGGCTTTCCATCGGCGGTTTCGCGTTTGGCGGGTGCCAGATCAAGTTGTGGGCGAAGGACTGGCCGTCGGCTCCGGGTTCGCGGTCCACGTGGGCATCTTGCGGGATTGAAGCGGTTCAAGTTGCATCACATGGCAACACAAGGAGTGGGTGAGAAAAGCGTGCTTGACAAGTCTTGCGAAAATGATATCTTTGCTATGAATGGCCGCAGCGGCCCCCTACTTTTTTCCAAGTCGTAGTTGTCCAGAATCAGGACGACTGTGATACCCAAACCTAGGTCGCCCTGAAAAGGAATCGACCAGGTCATAAATCTCCCGCGATAATAATGCGCCTGGTGCCATCACACCGTCGTAAATAGCAATAATATTCGTCCCATAATGACAAGTTCCGCTCGCCTGCGCACCACGCCAGCTTACCACTCGAGGGGCTCCGTCTTCGTCTCGCCACGGTTGGTCTTGGGAACTGGGACTGGCTTCGCCGCAAGCTGGTTACTCCTGCCCTTTCTCTTGAGATAGGCAGTGCCATCCAACCACGGAGTCTGCTTGGACATTCTCCTCTCGTACTCGCTGATCTTGTCGTCCATCTGCATCGTCAGGCCAATGTCATCAAGGCCATTGACGAGGCAGTGTTTCCTGAACTCCTCGACATCGAAGCTGCAGATCGTAGAGCCAGTCGCGTTCTTGATAAGCTGGTTGGGGAGGTCAATCTCGACGTCCCGGCCGGCGCGGGCTTCAGCGGCAATGGCTTCCAGATCGTCCTTGTTGGACACGATGATGGGCAGCATGCCGTTCTTGAACGTGTTGTTGAAGAAGATGTCACTATACGACGGCGCAATGATGGTCTTGATGCCAAAGTCGAGCAGAGCCCAAGGGGCGTGCTCACGGGAGCTACCGCATCCAAAGTTGGGACCGGTGACGACAAGGATCTTGGCCTGGCGGTAGGGGTCCTGGTTCAGGACAAAGGCGGGGTTCTCGGAACCGTCACCGTTGAATCGCAGCTCGTGAAACAGAGCAGATCCGAGACCGGTACGCTTGATTGTCTTGAGGAACTGCTTGGGGATGATGGCGTCCGTGTCGACGTTGGTCATATCCAGAGGCGCGGCGATACCCTTGAGGGTGGTGAACTTGGGGAGACCAGCGGAGCTGGAAGACACAGACGAGTTGACATGAGGTTGGCTGTCTTCGGGCTGGTCGCCGATGAGGTCCCTTTCCGCGGCACTCTCCTCAACACGCTCGTCGACGTGGGGCTTGGCAACAGGCGCGATGGCGGCCTGGACATGGGGGCTGGTCTTGTATTCAGATAGTTTCCTCACGTCGGTGAGGGTGCCGACAATGGCGGCAGCAGCGGCCATGACGGGAGACATCAGGTGCGTCCTGCCACCAGCACCCTGGCGACCCTCAAAGTTCCTGTTCGAGGTACTGGCACAGCGCTCCTGAGGCGACAGGATATCGGGGTTCATGCCGAGGCACATGGAGCAACCAGCCTCTCTCCACTCGAAACCAGCGTCGATGAAGATCTTGTCCAGGCCCTCCGCCTCAGCCTGGTCCTTGACAAGACCGGAGCCAGGAACGATCATGGCGCGCTTGATATTGGCCGCAATCTTCTTGCCCTTGACGACATGTGCCGCGGCGCGCAGATCCTCGATGCGCGAGTTTGTGCACGAGCCAATGAAGACCTTGTCGACAACAATCTGATCCATGGGCGTACCCGCGATGAGTCCCATGTACTCGAGCTTTCTGCGGCCGCCAGCCTTCTTTGCCTCAGTCGCAAAGGTCTCGGGGTCGGGGACGGTGCCAGTGATGGGAATGACATCCTCAGGGCTGGTGCCCCAGGTGACGGTAGGAATGATGTCCTTGGCGTCAATGAACACGTCAATGTCGTAAACAGCACCAGCATCCGACTGAAGCGACTTCCAGTACGTGGTGGCGCGCTCCCATTCCTCCGACCCAACCTTGGGGGCCAGGGGGCGGCCCTTGAGGTACTCAAACGTGATTTCGTCAGGGGCGACCATGCCGGCTCGCGCACCACCCTCGATGGACATGTTGCAGATGGACATCCTCGCCTCCATGCTCAAGCTGCGGATGACGGAGCCGCAGAACTCAATGACGGCACCGTTGCCGCCAGCAGTTCCAATCATGCCGATGGCGTGCAGGACGACATCCTTTGAGCTGACGCCAGGGGCCAGCTCGCCATCAACCTGAATGCGCATGTTCTTGCTCCGCCTTGTGATGAGGCACTGGGTGGCCAGAACGTGCTCGACCTCGCTGGTGCCGATGCCGAAAGCGAGAGCGCCGAAAGCGCCATGGGTGGACGTGTGGCTGTCGCCGCAGACGACGGTGGTACCGGGAAGGGTGAAGCCCTGCTCAGGGCCGATGACGTGAACGATACCCTGGCGCTTGTCGCCGAGACCGAAGTAGGTGAGGCCGAAGTCCTTGACATTCTCCTCGAGGGTCATGCACTGGAGTCTGGAGTCATCCTCGTCGATGAAGGAACCGATGTCCTTCATGGAGGCGCGGGACGTCGTGGGGACATTCTGCCGAGCCGGTTTGTTAGTACCTTGAAATTCTCCGACGGGGCCGCAGCGCCAGCGCCAGCGCCAACGCTGCGCGCAGCAGGATGCCGACTTACGTGGTCAGTGGTCGCAAGAGTGCAATCGGGTCGTCGGACTTGGCGACCAGCGTTTTTCAGGCCCTCGAAGGCTTGCTGCGGCATAGGGTTAGTGGGTCTGGGCGACACGACGTCATTGGGGTTGACGATTTCGCAGCCAGGGGGGTGGGCTTGGGCTTGGGCTTACGGGTGAGGTGACTTCGTGAACGAGGTGACGATCTGGTAAAGTGCGTCAGTCGAGAGGGCATCAAAGAGTGGGAACGAGCCATGAGAAGGGCGAGGCGGAAGAACCGTACCAATGTAGAGGAGGAGGGTGCCGTCCAGCTTCTCGTCCACAACGTGGGCCTGGAGGACCTTGTCGTAGAGGGTTTGCGGTGAACCTTCGGCGACGGGCATGTTTTTTGTTTGGGAGGAATCGTCCTCAAGGAAATCTGAATAGGGTTTTTTTCGGCAATTGATGAACGAAGTTCTGACCGATGGTTGAGAGAGGGGTTGGTAGCAGGACCGAATGTCCAAGTCTGGGTGTGACTAGGAGGAGGGGTGTTTGGTTGATGAGGAAGGGAAAGAAGGAAGGGAGGGGAAGAGTGGTGGGAGAGGAGGAAAGGGGACGATCGGCGGGCGGAAGAGGAGGGAAGGTGAAATGGATGGAAGGAAGCTTTGGATGGAATATAATGCCCGAACTGGTGCAAGCGCGGGGGAATGCCGGTTATGTAGTAGCACTGAGTGAGGGCAGTCAAGTGCTGGAGCTATGTTGGGGCGAGGAATGAATGAGGTGCTTCGGGGTGTCTGGGACGATATCGCCTGCCGCAGCTGGATCTACAGTCACAAATCGTTCCTGAAAAAGGCAGGCACAAAATGCAAAATCCCCGTCCCTCGGCCCCCCCCCAAATGGATCCGGCCCCTCCATTGCCCATGACATCGAGACAAATTCCGTTGGTGAGGAAGCCCTCTCGTCGACGAGGGGTCCGATGCTCGGAGTCGATGGTTTCGAGCCAGGGCCCTCCGCGATCGGAACGCGGGGTACTGGCCGGATTTGCAAATCACTGCCGCTAATTGGCCTTGAGCGCCCGCTGCGGGGCTCGCCTCCCCGGCGGATTCCCTCACCTCGGTCACCGCCCTAGCGGCGGCATTCATTCTGAAGCCTGCGCCTCGCTCATCATACATTGTCGAGATGCAGATCCGGTCTTCGGGCTCAACATGGGCGTCCGGTTTCCAGCCAGGGCTGTCAGGCTTGCCAGGGTGCTGCAAAGGAGGTACCAACTCAGTGTTTCCTGCAGCTCCACCGTCGTTGTGTATCGTGACGAGCTGCGAATGACGACCCGCTGATCCATCATCACCTGCGTTCGCACCATGCAGCGTAGCATTCGGTAGATATCGCCGCCCGTCTCGTTTGAGAGCAGAGGGCGAGAAGCGAGACAGTGAGGCAGGTGCTTACATGTAACTGGATGGGGGGTCATGCAGACGGACACGGAAGGGACATCCGACTCGACGATGGACAATTGCGTGAATCTCTCATCGGCGCCGTCTCCGGCCTCGGAGCCCCGGTTCCCTACCGCTCCGCTGGTCCCACCCCGATCGGCCTGGGCCTCACTTCGAATATGCCCAGGCCTGACAACTGTGACAAGATGACTTGCCCGTTGGATATTGGTCATGGAAACAAGTGGGACAGCGACACCATCAGAGGGCTTGGGCACGGCATCCATAGCTGAGTTTGTTGAGTCATAATACCACATCGGCGCTCGCCGCCTCTGCTTTGCAGGGACAGCAATCAAAGAGATACGTATTCAGGTTGCGAGGCGGAAGACGAGGGGTAAAGCCAGCCCAGGTAGCTGGGAGCTGGGAGCTGACCACGGGGTTTGCCAGCTGCACAATGTGTCCATCTGTCTGGCTGCAGATCATCGCGCCCATTGACTCGGCCGAGAAGCTAACTGGACTGCTACATTACGACGTCCTCGACCTGCCCGCCTGCCTTATCTGCCAAGAGGTGCCGTACAGGCTGGTGGAGAGGTCAGCTCAGTTCCGGGGTAGCTCACCCACCCCCCCTGTCCCTCGTGCCGCGCCGCGCTGACGTCTGGCAACCCTCGACCAGCTGGCCGGTTTCGGAACAGCAGCGACGTCTTGTCGCAACCGCGACTGGGTTCCAGTCGGTATTGAATTCACGTGTATGAGGGAGGCTATGATCATCAAGGCGATGGGGCCATTGACCGGCACCGTGCTCCGCTCCGGTCCTGGCTGGCTTTCATCTCTCGGCAGCATTCAGCATTTAGCACAGTATCACGGCATTCGTTATTGATATATCCCTTTTACTCTATCTGGTCACTGAGGATCGAACCACCACAGACTCTATATTTGTTTGCGCCCGCTCAGCAGCTTCAATGATTGTCGAGCTTCCCAACCATCGCCTGTCTCACTCTAGGTAATCGGGTCATCAGACTACTTCGAGCTTACCCCTGAGGAAGCAGTCCGGCCCCGCACCTGCAAGCCACCAGCCGTTCTCCATGTGGAGGGCCCCCGAACGAGCTCTGCTTGTCATTGTGCTGCCCATTCGCTAGCCGCTATCAAGAAATCAAGAACTTATGAGGTTGGAAACTCGGGACTCTTCTACTACGTCCTCTACGATGCAAGGCTCATGGCTCGAGTTCCCTGCCAGAGGCTGGAGCCAAGTAGCACTCTTGTTCCCATTAGTCTACCATAGACTTCGAATTCGGTAATCAGTGAAAGTAAAGCCATGTCGCTGTGGAATAGTCGGGCTCGAATCCTGTCCCAAGGTCTTCCACTGTGCTTGCAGTGACGAATCATGGCATCTTGATTTGAAGGCATATGTTGCCCTCATTTGCTGTCTGAGACGGGCAGATGTATTATCAGACAGGTAGCCAATAGCTAGCATCAGAAACTGGCGGCGCCCGAGACCGGAGGTTGGACAGTAGAAACAGGCAATCGTTCACAAAGCCTTTCCGCTGGATGTGCCCGGGGTTGCGGCAGGCTAATCATTTGGTGGCGCATAACCTTTCGCCATCCTACACAGACAGGTTTGTTGACAGAGGTAACAATTTCCAAAGTTATTTTCCAATCCATACAGCTAAGCATGTCATCTGCGGAAGGACACCCGATGTCGGCGCTTTCTCTCAAGCACCTCGTTCATGTCCGTCTGCGTGGCTGTCGAGACGTAGACAGCGCCAGGCTTCATCGATTCGTGGCACTCAGCGAATGGACTGACATAGCCCCGCGAGTAAGTGTTGCGGTGCAGCGGTTCCCTGAGCTCTGCAATATACTCGGTGTCCACACGGGAGGGTAGCTCATCCTCCTCCTGTCGAAGCCAGTAGTGGTGGTGATGCGTGTGAAGACATACGCGAGAATCATCCTTTATTGCTCCCCTCACAGGCGTCAACTCCTCCATTGGACTCTGCAGGCTCGGTTGAGGAGATTCATGCGACGACAGTTGTAGAGGAAGCGAACGCCGTCTTGGTCTTTGAAAGTCTGGAGGAATGACAGTTGGATGTGCGTCCACAAAATTGACGCGCGAACCCCTTCGCTCTTCGGGTTCGTTGTCGTCATCGACACGAAGATCTTGGGGTATTGGCGCGATATCGACTGGGAAAACGGATGACCGTCTTCGCGCGGGTGTATGTATGACGGTATCCGAGGAATGATCAGCATCTCGCCGCGTTTCCAGAACCTCGCCAGACGGCCCAAGTTTTGGCACCAGGTCCGTGGTTGACCCCTGACGTGACCCACTGATTGGACTGAGGTCTGGCTCGATCACCGACGACCATTGACCGGGATCTCGGCGCCAGCGCACCGACTTTCGCGCCCGCAGGACGTCCGTACTGCTGCTGCCGGCGTTCAGTAGCTTCTGCCTCTCCCGCTGTAATATGGAAGCGTGGTCATCCGGGGTCAAGCCGTTCACAGGTTTTCGATGCGCCCGCAAGGCACGCGAGCCGCGCCTCTTGACGGCCAGAAGCTTCTGCCGTAGCTCTTCATCGAGGTAACTGGCCTGGGAGCCGCTCGAGGATGTCATGGTGTCGAGTTCGCCGGTGCTCGGGTTGATGCCCTGAACGCCGAGGTAATCGCCGCTCTCGCGCAGCTGCCGTCGTTGCTCTTTTCTTCGCTGAGCGTCCGTTACGGGCGCTGGGGGCGATGGGATTGTCGGCAATTCCTTCGCGGTGTTCCAGCTCGTCAACTGGTCTGAACTGTGTGCAATTCTTGGGATGGGCGTCGGCACACGCAGTGTGCCCCCTTTCTCTGGGCGGTTGCTCGGGAGAATCCGCCTAACTCTGTCGAACACTGCTGCCATGATGATGATGACGATGATGACAGTAACGGCGAGATTACTCGCGTTGGTAGCAGATTCATAGAGTGAGCAGACTGAACGAGGAAATGTTAGGCGCAGTGTGCGAACTACCTACCTGGCATGTGACTCGTTGCAACGATGGCAAGAACAATGGACACCCCATACTGGGCGCCACCACGACAACGTGGGCAAGGCATACACAAACCCGGAGAAATATTGGGCGCCAGCCCTGGCGGGGTGGTTGGCAGCATGTCCAGAACGTAGTGCTTGGTACGCAAAAGCAGAATGATGGTAGGAAATTTGTGTAATTGACTGAAAGTGATTAACCCCAACGCCGTCCATGCTCGTATGTACCCGCATTTTCAGTTCTTTCGACATACAACCTGCATCCTAACGTGCCCACATCTTGGGATAACGTTCCTGACTGAACCGATTCTTTTGCGTCTGAGCAAATGGGTTGATCGGGGCTTCGTCTCCATCGTTGGCCGTTGTCAGCCGCCGGTTGTCTTTGACTGGGCTCGCTCTCCGCTGTTCGAGCGCCGCCATCTCCCTCGAGTTCCTCGGCGACGCATATTCCGTGCTGAGGTCGTAGAGGCTTGAGGCCTTCTTCAGGGGTGATTTAGCGTGCGAGAAGACGCCAAGGTTGCCACCATACTGCGTTCCCGTGGTGGTTGAGGCGCTGGGAGTGGCGGCCGCGGAGACGCCTGCTGGCAGGCTCTGTCGGGAAGGAGACCGTGTGCTTGGTACGGGCGTAAATGACCCAGACCGTCTTGCTTGACTGGACGGGGTGAATAGCCGTGAGGCCACGGCGCTGTGTTGGACATTGCGATGAGGTCGAGCAGGCGTGTGCTCAGGATCAACGTGACGCATGTAGTTCGGGTTCGGATGGGTTTGAAACTCCTTCTTGATAACAGTTGTCGGAGTGCCCACTTCGACGAAGTCGCCTTCGCCATCCTCCTCGTCTTCTTCCTCAAACGAGGCTTGCGTGCCCACGTCGCGAACCAAAGGGTGCAGACGAGGGTGAACAAATTTCGTGTCGTATTCGTGAAGGACCTCCTTGTGAATGATGGCCGTATCCTTGATTTGTTGAGAGAAGCGTGACTGGAGAAGTAGCATCTGCACACTGAGAATGACTTGCAATGCCAAACAGTTGAAGACGGTGACGCTCGGTCTGGGGTCGAGGTTTTCGAGTGGCAGGAACAACATGTAGACGAGGACGTGGCCGGGGCTGAACAGAGAGAAGAGCTGCAGGGACACGGGAAGAGGATCCCATACGGCCAGTTCCCACACATCTCTCGTCTTATCTGGGTGCGCCCTCGATTCGGCTGTTTCGGGAACTATCAAGTTGGACAGGAAGCGGAGAGGCGACGAAGCAACTGGCGAAGACTGAACCTTGACACGGTGGGCGGAAGGGGTCTGAGGTGCTTGCTCGACGTTGACCTCGAAGAGTCGGTAGTGTCTTGAACGTGTCATTGTGTAAAAGGCGTTGGCGCCCGATAAGAGAACAAGGATCCAGGAGAGAGGTCGGATCTGTTCAAAGTTAGTCTAAGCTTTTTGAAGGAATGGAAACGTTCGGAGCGTACCACATAGTTGGTCAAACGACTGCTAACCCCATCGCTGAACACATCGTCATGAGCCTCAGACGCCGCGCAGTTAGCTCGAGCGATGAGGAAGATGAAATTGAAGGCCAAGCCGAGTTTCGTGCCCAGCGCCTTGGAGTCCCAGTCCCTTGTCTCGAGCTCCTCGGAAACCCAGAGGAGGAAGTCCATGGGGTTGAGCATCGCCTTGACCCTTTCGGCCCAAGGCTTGCGCCTGACCATGCGCGGCATGTTTCGTGCTTTGCAAGACGAACTATGCTTCACATGGACCGTATCGAGGGAGATACCGATTCAAGTATCCGTCCGTGGATGAAGCGGGACGGAGGCGAGGCTGACGGGTTCCGAGGTGTAGAACAGACGTTTTGTTTACACAGGGAGCTTCAATTTCTTTGTCCCGCCCAAGGTGCAGCCTGGGGTGACGTCCAGGTGGAGCCAGCAGCCAAAAGGCACCGCACCCACGCCGCCAGTGTGGGGTGCCAGCCAGGGGATGCTGCCTGGCAAGCCTGGGCTCATGGGCGGTCAAAGCTCTCATCCGCTGACTGTCGCTGTACAGCCCACCACTGGGCGACGACTCGGTCTAGTCTGTCTGCTCTTGTTCCTGGCACTTGACGTTGGACGACAACGTCAACCACCACCTACAACCTCGCTCGGTCCCGTACCAACGAGCAACCCCTCAATATGGCGTCGCAAGCCGATTACAAGGATAGGCAATTCCTGGCTGTCATTGGCGACGAGGTAAGAATTGCGCTCAGCACCAGTCTGCTGTGTCGTCCACTGACCCAATACTCAGGACTCTGTCACGGGCCTTCTCCTCGCAGGCATCGGGGTACGTTCTGCTGTGCCCTCTCGAAGTCGACGTGCGCATATCTAACCCGGCTTTCCAGCACGTCAGCACTGGTGCAGATCAGGCGAAGAACTTCCTCGTTGTTGACAGCAAGACGGAGACCTCTGCGATCGAGAACGCATTCGAAAGCTTCACAACTGAGCGAAAGGATATTGGTATCATTTTGATCAATCAGCACGTGCGTAGATGAGATGGCTGCAACGGAATACGCTACGAAGGTGCTGACCTCTGTTTAGATTGCCGACAAGATTAGGCATCGCATTGACACGTACACGGCGGCCTTCCCTACCGTGCTCGAAATCCCCAGCAAAGACCACCCCTACGATCCCGAGAAGGACAGCGTGTTGAGGAGGGTCAGGAGGCTGTTTGGCGAGTAAATCACGCATACACGAGATGGCATCACGGCTAGAGGAGCGAAGCACATATAAGCCGGCGTCATGCTTGACGAAGAAAAGGCTCAATGGGCGTCACAACGACTTCTTGAGGCTTTGAGCAGTGGCTGTTGATGCCAAGTACAATTTACCTTCCCTATGAATGCCTAAGAGCGCCAGCTTTGCTACGTTAAGAATGCCCGTGCTCGGACTTCGTCAATGCTACAAAAAAACGACAAAACGACATTCGCGACCTGATTTATGTGCAAAAGAGGTTTACATCATGTGCTGCCCCGCTCAGCCAACTGATCACTAGAATCCGAGCTCGAATCACTGTCAGTCCACCCTTACAGCTCAAATCCGAGGAGGCTTCCACGAGAGAAGGCAACGGAGGCCGTCAAGCAGGTAATGGGCTCGTCATCCTTGGTGTAAAGGTCGGCGAAGACCGTGTACTTTCCCTGCGGCAGGTGTCAGTGGTATATCTGCGGTTTTGGAGTGGTTGGTGCTTACAGGAGGAATCTCGGCAGGCAGCTTGACAGTCTTTGTGAGGGCTAGGTCGCCCTTCTTGATGGGGCACTCCAGGTCGACCTCGCCAACCTGCTCACAGAAGTCCGCCTTGGTGCTGATGAGGCGAATGAGGCCGTACTTAACCTGAAGCAGAACGTAGGCTCCTTCCTCGATATCTTCGTCAACTGTTCCACTGGCTGTGATGACAAGGTCCTCGCCACTGTCCACCCTCGGTTAGCACCCGTCGATAATGAGGAATGCCTCGCGAGGCTGAGTACAAAACGTACGCTTTGGGAGGGTTGGGCGAGAGGTCGACCTTCTTGATGTGAACGATATCCTTCCCGTGGTCCTTATCGCACAGTTCGAGAGGCGAGTCGCCAGGAATCTTCCGATCATCACCAGTAATGATGCTCTGGTCCCGCTCAACGAGGACGGACCTGGCCGATGCCGGCACCAGACCAACTGAGAGGACAGCGAGTATAGCGGAAGTGAAACGCATGGCGTAAATTTCAAGTCCGTGGGTTTCTGGATCTTCGGTGATTGTTTCTACTTCGTGCAGCCTCGTGAAGTCGTTTGGTTTGGGCGTTCGTCAATATCGTGAGGATGTTGTTGAGTTGGAGACGGCTGATGACTGAAGAGGTACCTCGCACAACTCAGCCGGTGGTTGGGTGCGGAGGCGGAGTCTCAGTGGCACGGGCGAGGGAGGCTGCAAAATGGTTGGCTTGCAAGGAAGACCTGGTCCAGGCATCAGACAGTGAGCACGTCATGGGGCGACTAAGTTGGTCGATGATTCGTTGCACCGCCACCAAGGTCCCTTTAGCCAGCAGACCAGGAAACCCCACGTGATGCTATCTAAACGGCCTTGACTATCTCGCCCGCTTTCTTATCTTCCCCTTGCCTCCCGTTGCCGGATGCATCACATTCGCCGGTCCGCCTGGGACAATGCAGTGCTTCTCCTGCGACCCTGGCAGCTTGCCATTTTTACTCCACAGCCCAGCCTCGCGCGTTCGACCAAGACAATTCCTCCCAGCATTTCATGTCTCGCCGGTTACGGCATCGACGATGATCTATTTTACAGATCGAACCTATTCTTTGAATATTCGAGCATGGTCTCATGAGGACCCTTGATGGAAGAAAGCGGACTGCCGGAGCTCGCCTTGGAGTCGTCAAGTACAGTGACGACATTGTTGCTTTCTCTTCTGACGAGGCGCTCAAACATGGCGGGCGCGACAAAAGTCTACCATGAAACTCCGTTCAACCCTCAAAGCCGCCTTGAGAGACTATGTATGATGTGCACCTCAAGGCACCACAGCCCGACTGTGTTCAGCCATGCTTCTAATTCTACTTCCTCTAATGAAGGTATGACAAGCCACCAGTGACACACACACGGATGCCCACGTCAGCCATGTTAGTGCCGACGGATAGAAGTTGGACGTCGGAAGTGACTGTGTCTACCTGTCAACAGATGCACTTTGCGCCCTCCAATGCTGGCGAGACATAGTTGAACACGGAGTACAGGCAATCTCTGAGCGGACTATTTCATTTCTTCGGGTTGCCTCGTTCAATCTCAGTCTCTCACTGCAGACCGTCATTTCCGATGAGCCATTCCCTTGCTGGAGCAGCCCAGGAACTGGAATACGACCTGATCTATGTAGACATTGCCGGTGCCTGGGTCAAAGGTCAAAGACGGCGATCTCGTGGAGACAGCCACTGACCAGTCTTGCCAGTGCCCGCCAGACAGGGGTCTGTAAGGATCCAATGCCAGTCTAGTAGTACAGACCAATAAGACGACATCCTGTCTCCAGACCGTGAGGCAGACTAAAAAGTATCGCGACTTGGGCAGCCTCTAGCCTGATGACTCGAAATTGGTGTCGCATCGCTTGCTGGCAGTAAGTAGCGGTACATGGACGACTGATGAGCCAATCATACGAGGGGCCATGCTTTTAGCTTCTCGAGGTTGACCACTCACCGAGTCCTGTACACCTGCGAGGACCCCTCCCAACCCTGCACCTCTGCCGCAAGTCGCCAGGGTTTTGGCTGATGCCGGAATTCTACGGCAGACCGCTGTTGTTGATAAATCCTGCATGAATTCATGCCCTCCATTCCCGCTCCTCCCCTCCAAAGTCCAGCCTCTCAAAGCCCTTTCGGTCTTTGCCCTCGAGCGCATCGCTTACACAACAGTCACCAACTTCCTTTTTCTCCTCCGTTTGCCATCGTCTCATATATCACCTGGATCTTATGGTCGCTTCAGACCTGGCATGCCACGCAGCATGTTGCAACAGCAGCAATAGCGAGGAGAAGTCCGGCGTTGATCTTTCTCTCTCCAATTCTCTTCCTTTTGATTCAGGAGCCCTTTTCCACATCACGACGCCAGAGAAAGCTCAGATGCCGCCCAGCATTCTTACTTCGAGGCCCTCACCTGCGGGAGCAAATTTCGTGTCAGGTTGGCTCCCATGACTTGGGTCCAGTTCCCCCCGTCCTCGAATCCCACCCTCTCTGCTTGCAGCCTGAAACGTCGGCCTGAGGCCAGTCAACAGCCATGCCAGTGCTGCTTTGATTGGTGCAAGCCCGCCACCAAATCAGCGAGTCCACCGCTTTTTTCGGGTTAGCCCCTCACGCTTCTCGAAGTACAGGTACCATGTACCTCCTTTCTCCAGTTTTATCGTCCATTCATCTCTTGCGCACGCCTGGTCTGCCTTTCCTAGCGGAAGGCGGAAGACGGACAGGAGAGGGATGGATGGAGGGAGGGAGGCTTGGGAGGGTAGCAGCTCGCACCCCCAATGGGCCCCGGGCGCTGCCTGGTGCTTCCCGGTACTGCCTTGCTCATCCCTCCAGTGGTCCTGCCTTGCACGCTGCTTGCTGCACACTAGGAT
>NW_009276921.1:1831653-1836694 GCF_000150675.1 Verticillium dahliae VdLs.17 | reverse complement strand
ACTCCTAGGCCTGAGCCCAAGCCAACCCGCCTACCTTACCTACCAGTCGCTCAGGTCTTCTCTCCCACGCTCCACGCCAGACACCCACACGCCCCCCCCCCCCCCCCAAATCCATTGGTCGGGGGGCTCGCCCAGTCTCCTGCCCCATCCATTCTTTCTCTTCGTGTTGTCCCCTCTCCTCCTCTCTCCAATCTCTTTCCCACCCATCCTCCCCCCTTCGACCACGACGCCCTCTACCAACCCGCGTTGCCTCTTCCCGACGAACCTCGAACCCAGTCTTAGGATCGGCTTCCAGCATCTGGACTTGACCATTCGACCAAGTCTTGCCAGTCTTTGTTTCCTAGGCGCATGTACTCGACGTAATTCGTGATCGCCCCTCTCCCGGTTCCCCGTTCTC
The DNA here is from genome assembly GCF_000150675.1 of Verticillium dahliae VdLs.17. NCBI lineage: Eukaryota > Fungi > Ascomycota > Sordariomycetes > Glomerellales > Plectosphaerellaceae > Verticillium > Verticillium dahliae. The sequence goes on along the minus strand of NW_009276921.1, from coordinate 1,836,297 downwards.
GTCGTGTCTTCGACGATTGTCCTTTTCGCGACCACGAAGAATTTTCCACAACAAACCCTCGACCGGAACGTGTCACTTTCGAATACGACGCTTTGCGATCATCACCTACTCCTGCGACTCGTCTCTCGACTTGATCTCAGTTGCCCGCTACCTTTCATCCCCTCCCCGTTGCTGTGAGCGCCGATTCCGACCACATCTACCTCTTCCGAGCGAGCAGTTCGCAACGTCTGGCCACAATTGTCGAGAGCCTCGGGTTAGCTGCCGAATGAGCGCCGCGTCTGGTGTCGTTGCTCCGAAACAACAGCTCGGTTACCCATTCACGCGCGTCTGGGCAAGCGTCGTCATGCTCCCCAGACCGCAACAGTAACCAGCTTCGCCCATAACCCTCCCGACCGCAATTATACCAACGCGAGGCCCTCCTTAGAGTATGACCGAAAACCCGCAACCGTTGCCGACGCAGATTGCGATTCCTAGTCAGGCACATGTCGTTCCTCCAGCCATCCCCGTTCCTCAACCCGCCCCGGCGCGCAAGGCTGAGGCCGTTGAGGAGGAGCCGTACACGATCAAGTGCATCTGCAACTTTTCTGATGATGATGGAAACACGATATACTGCGAGACTTGTGATACATGGCAACACATTGAGTGCTATTACCCCGAACCGCAAGGAAGAGGCACTCCGCGAGGACTTTTCCCACTCGTGCGCCCGACTGCAAGCCGCGTCCCTCTCGATCGACAAAAAGCCATTGAGCGCACGCGAAGACTCAAGAACGGCTCCACGCAGGAAGATGCCCAGGACAAGAAGCCTCGGCGACCCCCTTCGAAAAGCCACAAGAAGAAGCCAAAGCCAACAGACCTCCAATTGAACGGACACTCCGTGAGCCAAGAAAATGGCAAACACGGAAGCCCTGGCGACCTCAACCACCCAGCCAAAAAGGCCAAGGGCTCCCATCGCCCTTCCAATTCTGTCAGCTCACAAGCAAACAAGCGAAGCCCGTCCGACAGCAACGTACGATTGAATGGGCAGCCCCCGAGCCCTGCGACGAGTCCTCCCGAACTGCCCACCGACTTTGAGATCCACGGTTATTCCGATCGCTTCATCACGCTGTATAGGAATGAGCCTGAGACTGACCCTCAAAGAACGCCAAGCAACTCCTTCTCGAGCCTGGCGATATCCAACACAATGTCTCTTTGGCTTCGGGAACCCGACATGATGAGGCAAGAGACGGGTGAGTCTTACAACGACGTCTTTCAAAAGCTGCCCCCGGACATCAGCAAAGGACAGCAGCAACTCGTCGTCCAAGACAAGCAAATACCGTTGGCGCCAGACACTGTCTTGCGATGGAAGTATCTCACGACTCCGGCGGCGATAGATAAGGACGTCCCGCTGATTGAGCTGTGCGGTCAAATCCTGTTCCAAAAAGACTACTGTGCTGATCCGACCAACTTGTGGGAAGAGCTGACTTCGCCTCTCCCGTTTGTCTTCTTCCACCCCATGCTGCCTCTGTGCATTGACACTCGAAACGAAATGTCACAAGCTCGCTACGTCCGCCGGAGTTGCAAGCCCAATGCCGTCCTCGACACCTACCTTTCCAATTCTTCTGAATACCACTTCTGGCTCGTCAGCGATCGGTTTGTTGCCGCAAATGAACAGATTACATTGCCGTGGGACTTCCGGCTGCCAAAGCTGCAGAAGGCACGAATGATGCACCTCATCGGCCTCGGCGACGACGAAGTCCATGGTCGAGATGAGCCAGACATGGACGAAGCCGAATATCAGCAGACATCCGGATGGCTTCACCGCGTTCTGTCCGAATTCGGCGGTTGCGCATGCGATCTTGGTAGCAACTGCGCCTTTGCTCGTTTCCATCGCCACTATCAAGCCAGGTCACAATCTCGAAGCCAGGTGCCCAAAAAGAAGTCACGAAAGCCGAAAGTGCATACCATTTCTCCCACTAGCACAGGACATGCAGCAAATAGCAGGGCAGCTAGCGAAAGCCACAACGATGACCTCGATCAAGACGGTCGATCAACGTCGGAGCGAAGCAAGCCGCCAAGCCGAGATCGCACGCCTTTGCGTCAGGGGTCTCTCGATCAGCCCGGCATCTTGACGGAGCCCACGGAGAGAGAAAAGCGCAAGGTACAAATGGTCGAAGACTCTTTCCGACGCATGGAGCAACAACCTCCTGCTCGCAAAAAGAAGCGGACATCAGATGGCACCAACAGCAAACCTCCCAAGTCAAAGAATGCGCTCACATCCAACATTTCTGGCTCCAATGGTACGAGTAGGTATGTCGATGCTGGAACGTCACGTAGCAAATCAGGATCTCCAGCGAGCGCCCACTCTACAGGATGGCAGAACCCGTTCAAGGGCCCCACCTCCAGAACGGATTCTGTCGCATCGAATTCACGACCCGCATCGACCGCACCCAGGCCCAAGTATTGCGATGCGTCTGTTCAAACCGATCCAGTCGCCGGTGAGTGGTACAGCGAAGCAGAGCCGACGCCGAAGCCTCGACGACGGATCATCTCCTTGTCACAACGTCTGCTCAACAACCGCCATCGGGCGCGCTGTGATGGGGTGGACCAGTCCAAGCGTCGGACATCGCTGCCCGCGCCCACAACGCCAACAGCCATGGAAATTGACCCTCCAGTTGACTCCCGGAAGGCCTCGGACTCGCCATCCTTGCCCAAGGAATCGGAACACTTGCCCCCTTCGCCAACACCGGAGGCGAGGAACCTGGAGGATGTTCCGATGACAGACGCGCCCCCAACAGATGCAGCGTCAATATCGCCCACGACAACAACGGCGCAGCTGCCTGAGGTCAATGGGGTCAGTAGTCCGGTGGAAGTCAAGTCACCGGAGTTGCGCGTCCACCTGCCTCCAGTTCCTGCTTTTGGTGACGCCACATCAGCCGTGGCCAATGTCACAACGCCTCAAGTGGCCACTGACTCGCAAGCACCCCTGCTGTCCACCTCGACTGGTGCTCCGTCGAGCGCTCTGATGCCTCCTGCTGTCAATGGCATCACACATCCTAGCCCGGTCAAGAAGAAGCTGAGTCTTAGCGACTACACAAAGAGCAGGTTGAACAAGGCTGCGTCGAAACCAGATGGTGGACCGAAGACTCCCACAACGAAAGAGACCAAGGCAGGCGTCGATGGCATTGCCGACGCGGCTGATACGACAAAGGCGAACGAAGCGACAGAGACGGCTCGAGTCAACGGTGTCAGTCCGACCCTCACCGCGACCGATACACCCTTGTAATATAAATAGAGGAAGATGGACTGTGCGACATGCCATGTCAACATGACCATCTACGAATCTGCAACTCGTTGTTGAAAAAGCGTCGGGGCAGGAAATAGTTGGTTCTTTTGATTTTCTTACGGCGTTGAACGGACGGCATTGTGTGCCGAGAACGGGGCGTACTCGGCCAAGGGGGGAAATGTGGGAAAACCGCCCCCTTTTTCTGGAGGGTCGAGACTGGCGTGCGGGAAACTCCACACACGGGGATGTGGGGGTCAAGGAGCGCCGCTCACAGCGGATCTCTCCGTCGGGGTCGACAGGCGCTTCTTGTAAACAGCTCTTCTCTGATTTATTTTGTTGGCTTGGCCTGCGGGAATGGCGGCAATGTTACGTCGTTGGTGTGTATTATATGGTTTATTCCAGGGACGGCTTGTCGGACGCCTCGTCCCGCGTCGAGGCGCCTCGGGTAGAGGGTCTGATGAGGTATTGATTCAATGGATGATGTGCGGCCAAGGCTGCCCTTTTTTCACACTATTCCATGACTACTGAGCTCGTGATGGCTTGCACAAGTGATTAGGCCTATGGCAGCATCTAGGGGAGGATGGGTAGCAAGACATACAACGAGAAGATGTGTAGTTGTTTCAACCTCCATGTTGCAACTGCGACATTCTGGCTGACAACACTACAGACATGATGATGTTTTCTTGCTTCCTAGTCTGGGGGTATCTTCAATACAGCAGCAATACAACGAGGCTGCCAGCTTTTGCACGACAAGCGAGCAACCTCAAGATGAAATCTATGCTTCTTTTTTGTCGCATGCGTAACTTCCCTGGTCTTTAGTCCTCGCGTACGCATGCCCCTGGTATAGAGCAATAAAGGCCTCACCCCAACCAAACAAAAAGACGAAGAAAAATGCACCCGTTCTCCTCATCGCGTCTCTGGCGGCATGGCGCCCATGCGCATTCGCCATTCTCAAACGGCAGTCGTCGAAAAGACCCAGTTGTCCTCCTTAAAGATGAGCAGGGCGAGACGGTGACGGACAAAGAGGCCGAAGAGGCCGACGGCGAGCTGCAGCAGGGTGACCTCCCAGGCGAGGCGGTCCTCGCGCAGGGGCCCGCGCCAGACGAGCCAGAGGTTGAGGAGGGTGAGGTTGCTCGTGGCCTCGATGGAGGCCGGGTCGTCGTCGCGGACGCGCAGGGCGAGCAGGCGCAGGCGGGCGAGCAGGCGGAGGGCGCGGGCGACGAGGGGGTGGGGCTGGGCGTCGCGCGGCCAGGGGGTGACGCTGGGCTCGAGGAGGCCGGTGCGGGCGACGAAGCGCGGCAGGCGGTGGCGCGGGCAGGGGACGAGGCCGAAGAGCTGGGGTGTCGAGTAGAGAAAGTTGGCGGAGCTGGGGCACGAGCAGG
>NW_009276921.1:1819503-1831516 GCF_000150675.1 Verticillium dahliae VdLs.17 | reverse complement strand
GAAGAGAAAAGGGTGCGAGTCGGGGGCCGGGTGCGGATGGGGGGTCAGCAGGTAGAGTGCGTCGTGAGAAACGAGGAGCAGGGAGACGACGAGGCACTGGGACACCTCGATGCCGTTGATGCCGGCGAGCATGTTGATGGACCTGGGGGCAGAACATGGCGACGCAGGGCCATGTAGAGGTAGTAGAGAGGCCCCAGGTTGAAGAGCTCGCCGAGGTAGGGCTGCAGGGGGATAGGGATGACGATGGAGGTGACGCCAAAGTCGACAAAGTAGACGACGAGGATGGGGATGGATGCGAGACCGGGAATCCACCACTTGTGGCGCCAGCGGATGTCGAAGAGGTCATCGCCGATGCCGAGCAGGGCGGTGGTCTGCAGAGAGATGATGGCGGACAGATAACTAGCCAGCTGCGTTGAGTGTCAGTCGAGGCTCGCTCATGGCTCCAGATGACGGAGCACAGATCGTAGATCATAGATGATGCATTACACATTACAGATTACAGATTACAGATCACAGGTCGCGTCTGTGTCAGGGGTTCAGGGGCAAGTACGTACCTTGCTATGCGGGAAGCGATGCAGGAAGCGTCCCTGCTGAACATGTTCGACATGCAGGACGACGTCGCGGTTGCCTCCACCGCTGGTCGCGGCGACAATGTCCTTGTAAAAGGGAAAAGGGATGAAGACAATAATGACAAGGAGGTAGACGGCGGCGCAGACAGCACCCATGCATTCGGGAATGAGAGGCTGGTGAGCTTTGGAGAGGTCCTTGCCCTTGAAGCCGGCCTTGATGAAGGTGGGGCCCAGCCAGCGGACCATGCAGTAGGCGAGAGAAAAGGCGAGGGCCGACAGGGCCAGGGACGCGATGAGAGGCTCTCCCTCGCCAGTGAAGGTGTTGGCGAGGATGATGAGAGCGGCACCTGAGATGGCGAGGTGCGAGAGCGTCTCCGTGCGCGTGAGTTCCGAAGGCACCGCCATGGTGACAGGGGATGGTGGTAATGACTGGCAAAGAAAGAGACGATAAGAGATTGGTGGTGAAGAGAGCCCTTCACGCCGTGACCATGGCCGCGCAACAAACGTCTCGACAATGGGGCGGACCGGGTTGCCGATGAAAGGTTGTGTATGATGCTGATGAACTTGGTGCTTGACGTTTGTCTTGGGTTGGGACACAGTAATCCAGATGCCGAGGCGCAGTTGACAGGGGTCTATCACTCCTCTGGGCTAGCACAGGAAAGGCCCCTAAAAGGTAGGTCGACACAGGTACCAACACAGGTACCGACCCAGGTATCGAGTCAAGGTAGGCGAGGGATCAGAGAGGAGAGGTGGACTGTCGATGGGAACAGATCCAGAAGACGCGCCACTTGTCGAATGGTAACGCGACTGTTCTGGATGAATGGGCCTCTTGCTCGACCCATGCCGCCAAGCATAAAAGCCACCATTTTTGACGGATTCCCCCAATTCATTCCCATTTCCCATTTCCCATGTGCTCGCTCGCAAGTGGGTCTGGCCGGTTCGTGGGAATCGATCGGGTGGGCTACGATTCCGGATCCGGGTAAACGTGACTCCAGGCGGGTGGCCCTGACGCCGTCCCATCATGATGAGTGGAAGCCGGTCCTTCTACCTTCTCCCTTTTCCGTGAACCGCCCTCCATCCACCCTTCTCCCCAGCGCACGTCGCGTGCATTCTTTGCGGGGTGCATGAGTTGCTTGCACCATGTGGGTATGACACCATCAAGGCCATGTTCTCACGCCGTTTGCTGGCAAGGCTGGGCATGGCTTCCGCGCCCTCTGCCTCTGATGCAGCTAGCTAGCCAACTCCAACAGCTCTCTGTCTGCACTTTGCTTCTTTGGGGCCCCCTCTCTCTGGCGCCAAGGTATCCCCCACCACCCACCACCGACCACTCTGCACTGCAGATGCTGATGATCTCTCACCGCCAAGCCAGCTACCGTCTGGATTGCAAAGCAATAGCTCCCATGATCGGAGCCCACTCGCTTCTCAAGTGGTCAGACGCGCCTGACTGATCCGTCCCACACCTCTCTCTCGTCTCGTCTCACCTCCCATCTCGGCTTTCGGCATCGAGAGACACATACTTCAACGGTGGTCCTTTCCAGTGACTGGCTTCACTCGACGCCATTTGCTCATCGCCCAAGGAGGATGAGGTTTTGTTGGAGGCATGGAGAGGGGGCGCTTTCGACGGACACACGGATATAAACCCTGGAGATACCCTGAACCCCGGCGACTTGGGCTCCACTTTGGCCGTCGGATCCGGGGTCCCGCGACTGTTGGAGATGATGACGATGAGGGGCCGTCTGTCGGTGCCGAGGCCTGAAGTCCGCCCACTTCTTATCCACAGCGCTCTCAAGCCCTTTCGGGCCTCTCGAGCCCCTCACCCCCTGGTAGGCCCGAGACTGCAATTGGAAACGATTCCCCGTCAGAAAAAAATGCAGCGAAGCAAAATATGGAGACCAGGAACCCCCAACTCTTCTCCCCTTTTCTGGGGGGCGACATCCTCCTCTGTAGAGCGCTAGACTCTGGACCATCGTTCACCCATCTTCCTTCCTCGAGCACGCGGCAACGACAGCTCATCGCACGCTGCTCTCCTCTTATTCACCCTAGGGAGTGGATTGTCTCGACACGCACGTTGTGTGCCAAGGCCGAGCCATGCGCGACGGAAAGGAGAAAGATGTCGAGGCTGGCTGGGGCTCTGACGCGACTGCCCAACACTCTCATGAACATGCAGAAACCGAACCTCCCCCACCGTCCCTCAGTGACAGAGACAGCATCGAGCAAGAAGTGTTGACGGAAAAGCTCGAACGTGGGCGCAGCCGACAAGAGCGAAAAACAGACCCCTATGAAGAAGTCCGTGTGCCGCCTTGGGCTTCGATACCTTGGACCCTTTGGCGGTGAGCTGACAGCTTCCTAGGACGTTGTCGAGAGAGTGCTCAGCAGACAGCCCTCTCAAATCACCACCAGGACGAGGCGCTCTTTCGCCAGTTCCCGGCGCACCAAGCTCCCTCCGCCTCCGCCAGCACCCATACCGGTTTCTGACCTCGACAACGGTGTCGTTGGCTGGGAGAGCCAAGATGACCCCGAGATGCCCATGAACTTTAGCGCAAAGCGTAAGTGGACCATAGTCGGCTTCGTCGCCGCCATTACGTTCCTCACCCCTTTTGCCTCGACCATTCTGGCCCCCGCGATTGGGTTTCTGGCCGAGGACTTCAGTGGAAACGGAGAGGCTGATCTCACCATGGCCTCCTTTCCCATCAGCATCTATCTCCTCCTCGGATACGCTATAGGGCCTCTCTTCCTCTCCCCTCTATTTACGGCCGTCACATTGTTCTCTCGTCCGCCAATGCCTTCTTCTGTGTATGGCTCATCGGCTGCGCCCTGGCACCCTCGCTGAACGCACTGATTGTGTTCCGTTTTCTGACGGGTGTCGGAGGATCCGGCTGCCTGACCATCGGAGGTGGCATCATTGCCGATATCATACCGGTCCACCAGCGTGGCCGCGCCATTACCATCTGGATGCTGGGCCCGCTCATCGGCCCCACCATCGGGCCGCTCATCGGTGCCTTTGTTGCGCAGGACATCGGTTGGCGCTGGACGGGCTGGATCGTCTTGGCTGCCTCTGTTCCCATGGTTGTTGCCATCGCTATCCTATCACAAGAGACCAACGCCCGTGTACTCATTCAAAGGAAGACGGACCGCCTCCGCATCGAACTCAACCGTCCCGATCTACGGTCCGTCTACGTGGACGCAAACGCGGCACCGCAGTCCAAGTCCATGGTCCTTGCTCGTGGACTGACCCGGCCCCTCAAGATGCTCTTCCTTTCGCCGCTTCTCTTCTCCCTGTCCCTGTATATTGCCTTCTGCTACGGCGTGCTATACCTGCTCTTCAACACCATTCCTCTCGTCTTTCAGGATCAGTACGGCTTCTCGCTCGGCATGACGGGCCTCGTCTACATACCTATGGGCATCGGCTACGGTGTTTCTCTCGCCCTCTTCAACTACATCTCCGACCGCACTGTTATCCGTCTCACCGCCGCCAATCACGGCGTATATGAACCGGAAATGCGCTTGCCGGACTGTGTTTACTTCGCCTGTCTGTTGCCTCTGACCTTTTTCTGGTATGGCTGGTCCGCCTACGCCCAGGTCCACTGGATTTCCCCCATCCTCTCTCTATTGCCCTTTGGCCTCGGCCTCGTCGGCGTCTGGCAGCCCATTCAGGCGTACATCATCGACGCGTTCCCCGAGTACGCGGCCAGCGCTCTCGCCGCTTTCACGGTCTTCCGGAGTGTCGTCGCTGCGTTTCTGCCACTGGCGGGGCCCAAAATGTACGACGCCCTCGGCCTGGGGTGGGGAAACAGCTTGTTGGGGTTCGTGGCTATCGCGCTGATCCCAGTGCCGGCTTTGATATGCAAGTATGGCGCGAGGTTCAGGGCGCAAAAGTTGAACCTGTAGATAGACGGTGGTGATGTTGATGTCAGCGATTTGATTTTTTGAGATGTCCATTAGCATGCGGTATCACTTGAATTTACAAGATGCTTGAGTTATGAGACAAGCCGTGTTCAAGGTCTCTTGTCGTCACTTGAAATTTACCACCAGTAGCTCGAAGCTCCGCGTGCTCGTGTCAACTGGCTCAATGGCTGAGATGTAGCTAAATGGTAGCGGGGGGTGCTGGCTATGCTGCCCAACTAGATATGGACGTGTGTGCCTTGAGCGTAATTCACGAGAAGCTTTGGTTGGGTTTTCTCCAAGCTGCCTTCACGTCGAGCGGTAAGGATGCTGCTGTGGCCCCTTTCAAAGAGCCCGGAATAGATTGTTTGAGCTGGTCCCTGAGCCACGCACAGACTGCTTGCTACTGGTATCTGAGTCCACGAGGCGGGGGTATCCTGGACATGGGGGCTGACAGAGATGCTACATGTCCCTAGCCCATACTTCATGGATGAGCAACGTCTCTACTACAAGTATAACAAGACTAAATCCACAAAAGGTTGACTGTGGCGAGCTGGTTTGGCGAGCTGGTTTGGCGAGCTCGTTTGGCAGCAGCTTGCGTGACTATCAATGTGCTTCAGAATGAAGACCGCATGCGCGCGGGCAGGGAGGCCCACGAACGGTGGGGAGCAGAAGCAGGAGCAGGAGCATGCGCGGTGCCGACTTCCCGCCCCTATTCTTAGGGGCGGTTCCGGTAGTGGCTGCCCTACGAGACCAGGCTCGCAGAACAGGCAGTCGACACCCTGCGCCCCCCTCGACTAGCGCCAAGGAAGCAGGGGAGTAGGGGACGCGCAAGGCACCCCACATTAACACATGGACATCCACAAACGCCCCCAAGCTCCCCTCCTTGGTTGTACCTAATTACCACCTACCTACAAGTACATGTACTCAAATTGAGCGGCAGGGAGGCGTCAGGCGTTTCTCAGTGCAGTGCACCTTGAATCCCGGAAGGAAGACTGGGCTGGGCTCGGCTGGGCTGACGGGTCGAAACTCGTTAGCCTCAGAATCCCCCGTGTCCTCTCCTCTCAACATCAAGTTGCGTCCTTCAGCCCATCACTGATCCCCTCCTCTCTCATCCCCTCTTTCATACGGGTCTGCTCGTCCCGCTTCTTGTCTGCTGTGCCACATCCATCAATCCATCCATCCGACGCTGCCAGCAAACTTTCCGTCACCTCCGATAGACGCTTGTAGTTGGAGTCACAGTCATTACCTCGCCTGTCCCACCTGTGGCTGCGCATCCAACACAATCCCAGCCAAAGAAACACCGTCCACCCAGCTTGCTGCTGCTTGTCCGCTCATCGTACCCCCCGGCGACTCTGCCGCTGACCAGGCGCTGTCACCTCGCCGAGCACGAGGTCGGGACAAACACATGGCCTGAGACAACCATCGACTGACTGCCTGATATCACTCCGAACCCCGCCATCCGTTCGCTGCGTACCCTCCTGGATTCGACGACGTCTCTTTCTCTTCTTCCCTTCTCTCACCTACAGCGATACATCCATAATCCACCTGTGTCTTTCTTTCACTCTCGCTGACGGATTCGCCTCCAATCAATCGACTGACTGGGTTCCAAGCACAATGGCCGACGTCGAGGAACCTCAGTTCACCACTCTCGCCGAGAGAATTGCTGCCTTGAATAAGCAGAAAAACTTCAAGGCTCCGGAGGTCAAGGCGAAACGAGCCCCTCCACCCCCACCGCCCGTCAAGGCCGACAAGCAAGCCCAGGCATTGTCTTCAGTTCCCACAGTCGCAGCAACCCAAGAGCGTCCGACACCAACAATACCTCCCCGTCCTTCGAGAGCATTACCCCCCAAGGCCAACCCCCCGCCACTGCCTCGACGAACGACTAAGTCACCGCAGGTCCAGCCGCAACATTCACCGGCGGCCAGAGATCGTGTCGCGCCACCTCCACAGATCCTCTCACGTAGCGCCACCTCACATAACTCACCTGCGCTGCCGCCACGGAGACCTTCCACTCAGACGCAGTATCTGGAGGCCCGACGAAACTCAAACGCTTCGGAAATCTCAACACTTTCGTCTCTTTCCCTGAACAACAATACTGTGTCATCAGCTACAAGTATACACTCCGTCGATGGCGCAGGCCGCAAATTGCCTCCAGCGTTCGATCCCTCCAGTCTTCCCCCGCTGCCGCCGACCAAGAGGGAAAGGGACGCCCAGGCAGCGAAGGAGGCCGTTCTCAAGGAACCTGCGAGACCCCGAGCCCCCATTCCCATCCAGTCTGCTCCGGCCATCAGACAGATTGAGGCTCCTCAGCGGCCCACATTACCTCCGCGCCTGAGTAACGCCTCTGCCGTCCAACAAAACCATACAGTTCACCAGCACGCACCGGACCCAGAGCTCCCTCCTGCCAAACCTCGCCGACTACCGCCCCCAGCATCTGAGGCCCCTGCTGTAAGGCCCATCGTTCGTCCGCAACCAGTCACAAATGGGCATGAGCATCATGTCCAAGACATACAGGGTCACAGCGTGCCTTCGCAGGCTTCAGATGATTATCTGGATGAAAGAGATGTTCCGCCCCCTATTCCTTTGAGCTCCAGACCCACGATTCCCCAGCCGAGCGCCACAGCCGCGCAGCAGGCTCCAGCTGTACAGCAACGCGACGACTGCCTGACCTGCCGCGATTTTTCAGGTCCGGATGGCGTGGCAGCTCAATACCCCAGGGAATCGTTGCCGCGCGATGACCCTGTCGGCTATCTTGCTCATTATCTATGCGCCCCTTTCGCATCTCACACTGACAAGGCGCGGGCTATCTTCACTTGGTTCCATCATAATATTGCGTATGATTGTCCAGCATTCTTTGGCAACAGTATTCGAGCTCGTGGCGCCGAGGAGACGATACAGATGGGGAGAGCTGTGTGTTCCGGCTACGCTGACACCTACAAAGCCATAGCGCAGCGCGCCGGGTTGGAGTGTATAACAGTGACGGGTCACGGCAAGGGCATCGGACACACAGCCCTCAAAAAGGGCGAACGCCCCCCTCCAAAGAAAGCAGATGGTCATGCTTGGAACGCTGTGCGGATCGATGGGGGAGAATGGAAGCTCCTCGACTCATGCTGGGGAGCCGGCAACGTCTCGTCAGCAACTAAATCATACACTCCATCGTTCAAGCCGGAGCAGTTCACGCGGTCGAACGAGATGTTTGGCCTATCCCACTACCCGGAGGACAACAACCACTTTTTCCGAAGTGACGGCCGCATACCTACGTGGGAGGAGTACTACATTGGCCCCGTCCACGGGGAGACACCGACGGTGTACACCAACGCTCATCAGGAAGGCATTGAGGGAAGCAGCGTCTATCCGCAGGAGAAGCAAATTTCTGTTAACAGCGGCGAGTGCGTGCGCTTCCAGTTCTCCAAGCTGTGTGAGCACTGGACGTCAGAGCGGCACGGACTCGGGAAGCCGCCACTGCTGCTCCTGAGCATTGGCGGTCGAGACGGCCGCAAGAAGGAAATGGTGCCGATGGACACGGATGGCTACTGGTGGTGGCTCGATGTCAACGCCATTGATCTCGGTGCGCCGGGTGAAGGGCTAAGCATCTTCATGGTAACCAAATTTGACGGCAAGGACGGCAGGGGGCTCTCCAAGGAGGAGTTCCTCGCGAAAAGGGGCAGGGTTGGCATGGCGTTTGCTGGGATCATCAAGTGGGATTTGATTTGAAACCAGCACACCCAGGACATGGATTCGGCTCGAGGCCGTCGTGGTTATCACGGACCGGCACATGATTTTCAGGATAGGGGCTAGGCTTACTTCAGTAATGATAATGATATCGTCTTCCACGTCTGTCAAAGATGGGGGTCGTCCATGTGGCGGACAGAAACCGGTCATCAAGCATTCTGATGAAACGAGTCGGAAAGGCAACGGAACGAAACTGGATCATCGGTGCCAAAGGATGTGCATTCAGACTATCGTCTCATCCCGAAAAGGAGCCAGACTATTGTTACAGACACATGTTTTTCCTAATCTCATTCGCCCACGAAACCATTCACGCTATCAAAAAGAAGAATACCCCGCTGTTTGACGCCTAAAAAGGAGAGAAGAAAATAAAAAAAAAAAGTCAGAGAGAAGCCTCTCCACGCCATGCCGAAAATTTCCTCATAACACGCTTGGTCCTTTGATGAACCTGCCGCTCGATTCAAGCCGCGAGAAAAGCGTCCAACGCATTCATTAGAAAATGTCGTGCCTCATGTATGCCCCCTGTCCATGTCCGACGTGCAGACGCTTTCATCATCACCGTGATCACAGGCGGCCGGTCATAACCTCCTTCTTAAAAATGCGGACGTCCCACACGTCGTAAAAGTGCACGTCTGGAATCGTCTCCAGCTTCAACTGCGCCGATACGTCCGTGTCTTCGTCGTCACTGTCGCTAGGGTTGTCCCAGTTATTGAGAGGCAGCTCGGGGAAGGAGCTCGTCTCTGGGTCGCTGGAGGTCAAAACCGAGGCCTTGCCTTTGCCCTTCTTCTTCTTCTTCTTCTTGTCACTGTCGGGTCGATCTGAAGGGAAAGGCCCACGTATGACGCGTTCAACTCTGTCATCGTCAATGGAGATCCACTCCAGCACGAGCTCAGGATGATGAGATAGATTGTCGATCAAGAATCGACGTGTCTCGCGCATGACCCACGGACAAGTGTCTTCGCTGCGGAAGTGGACGACATTGAGGGCGCGCAGTTTGGGCAGGCCCGGGAAATGCTGCAAGAAGGTGTGCTGCGACCAAATTTGTCAGTTCCAACTCACAGTTTCTAGGGCAGCCAGGGAGGCGGGAACCCAAAGGGACTTGTCTGTTATGGAGCTTACCATTGCGCGAATTCCCATGCCCACTGCCAACTCTTCGAGCTGCTTTCCGCGGTTGCACATCAACAGAACCGTTTTTTCTTCAGCATCCCAACTTGAGTCCACATCATTCTTAATCATCAGCCTCTTGAGTGTACCGATGTGACGTCGTAACACGAGCCGGCGAATGTTATTCATGTTGACTGACGTCTTTGGCGCGAAACTTTCTGGTCGGTAATTCTCTGCACGTTCTAGCATGAACAGCTCCGTGACCTCCTCCAATTGGGCCACACAAGTCAGGAAAGCCATAGACACGTTGTCGGTGAAGATCTTGCGCAAGGGCAATGGCGAGATTTTGTTTTCCTTCGAGAGCATTGACCATATGCTAGTCTGGGGGCCGACATTCAGCAATGTGAGTCTCTTCAGGACCCTAAGGTCAAGGGAAGCCTTGAGCACGGATGCCTTGACAGGAATCAGGTGGACGCTGAATGAGTGTAGAGAGGCACCACGGGTGGACCTGATGTAATCGCTCATCGTCGTGGGGTCGTCATTAATCTTCTTCTGCGGCGTCGTTGAGTCCTTTCCACGCGTCTCTCGAATTCTGGTGGACGATACTTGTGGAGCATCTGGTGAGCGAGTGTATGTGCTGCTAGAAGGTGTCACATTTGCTGTGGCGGGAGGTGCTGAAGGTGGTGCTGCCTTCTCAGGCGCACTATTCGTCTCCGTGTTATCGTCAGCCTCGTCCGGGATGGGTTCCTCAACATCAATATCCTCAGGCGATGCTTCCTTGAATTTTGGCTTTGCAGGCTTGGAAGCTGTCGACACTTCATCCGACGGTTTCGTCGTAGAGTGGTCCTTCTCAGTCTTGGCTGCTGTCTCGGTCGCTGCCTTAGCTTCGTTCGATTGAAGATACTTCTCAGCAGCTTCTTGAATCATAGTTAAGACAGCTTCCCTCGACTCAAGATCGTCTGGTTCCGTGCCCTCTGTACCTGCGACCAGCTTGGCTGACACCTCCTTCAGACGCTCCATGAAGATCTCGGCGCCAGAGCGAGTCTCTTTGGGGTCATGTTTGAGCTTCCTGTCCTTCATCTTCTTCTGAGTCTTGTCGATCCAGGCAGGTTCTATGCCAAAGACACCGGCGAGGACTTCGTCCTGGCGCTTCCGCTCCTCCTGGGCGCGGAACGCCTTGACGGGTGCGGCAGCGTCATCCCAGTGCTGCCCCGGGCCCATGGGAACGATATGAAATTCATCGTCAGGATCGTCCTCATCGTGATCAAGATTGGGGTTCGGTTTCCGAGATTGATTGGCCAGGCTGGGAGAGAAGGAGAGCTTGAGCTTGTTGAGCGTCAAGAAGGAGCTTTGCACACACTTTTTGATCTCCGAAACAAGTTCCAGATTATCAATGTCGAGAACGGCGAGTGACCTGAGCTTTTGAAAGCCAGATAGCGTGGCAGGTTCGTTCGCTGGCAGAGGTTTGCGCTTAGTCTTGGGTGCATGGACCTTGGGTGCTGGTGGCATTGGCGGGGGGAGCACGGGTGTGGAGGCGTACGGCAAGCTGACGAGGCCGGTTCCGAGACCGATCGGAGGCGGTGGTGGCAGAGGGATGCTGAAGGTAATCGGGTGCCAGTCGTTGACCGGAGGGTTTGGTTGAGGAGTAGTGGGGATCGGGTATGGAAGGGGAGGGGGTGGCTCGAAGAGTGAGGGTCCGGCTTGGAGTCGCAGGTGCAAGTGCTTCAATGTGGTGATCTGGTGGAGCGCCTGGTAGACGGGACGGCTGAGCTCGACCCGGATATTCCATTGGAATCTCTCCAAAGACTTGGCCTTGCGCAGTGTGATGAGTAGCAAGGTGTTGAGAAACTTGCCGCAGCTTGTGCTGTACAAGTATGGTTTGTAGGCGCTTTCGGCCTTTTCACCCGCGCTGAGGGTGTCGAGGGAGATATCGCGCAGCCACCTGGCGTAATTGTAATCACTGGTGGCAAAGGTATCCAGCCCACCAGCGAGGCTGTCGATAAGCGAGTCGGACGCGGGATCCTCTTCGTCTGGAAATACAATGTGGAAAATGCGGTAGAGCTGGGCGGCAGCGAGGTCTCGAAAATGCTTCGACACAAGGGCGAGGCAGATGAGGTCGGCTTGCGAGCACTGCACATGACATGTTAACCACGGTCGGCGGCTGACCCAGCCGAGGCTGGGTGCGAGGGTGCGAGGGTGCGAGGGTGCGAGGGTGCAGCACTGCGCCTTACATGATTAAAGATAAGATTCCGGGCCTCAATGGGCAGATCAAGAAACCCAGGAGGCTTCCTGCCAGGGGACGACCCTTCATGGCATTGCGACGTCGCCGCCGAGGCCATGACGACAAAGGGTCCGGGCGCTGAAAAGGATCGGGGTCGAGCGGCAACGGGAACTGATGATGGTTGTCTTCTCGATTGAAGTGAAATGCTATCCCGAGCCCAGGCCAGTACTGTATGTAATAAGGTACCTTGGGTAGGCAAGGGCAGGAGGATGCCTGAGTCAGACACAAGTAGAATGAGCACAAAGCAATTATGTGATGGATCCTGCGCGTTCGGTGACGCTTTGGATCAAGATACTGTAGGTATGCTGAAGGAGAAATAGGTGAAGGTCCCTAGTGTGAACACGCGAGGCAAAATCCAGTCGAGGTGCATGGGAAGATGCAAGGCGAGGAAAGGTGCAAGGTGGAACAGGTTCCGGACGGTCGCAAGGTGAGGCTGGTAGGTTCC
>NW_009276921.1:1815765-1819083 GCF_000150675.1 Verticillium dahliae VdLs.17 | reverse complement strand
CATCCGCAAGGATAGCTATTTCATGCCTGGGCAATGACCGGGAACAAAGGCATCCCAAGCCAAGTTCTTGACACGCCCAGCCCTCCCTCCCGCCAAAGGTCTTCGCCCCAATTATCTTATTGTCTCAACTGTGTCTCGCGCCAATGCATGTCAGGAATAACCCGATTGCACACCTATTCATACGCCCTTGCTAGATTAAGGCTCAAAGCATCCAAGATGTCAACTCTGAAACCGTGCAAGTCAGTATATTGAGTTGGACCGTCAGGGAGTGCACTGTAAGTAAGGCTCACTTTGGCCGTTCATCGGCATCTTTGTTTCTTGGTAATAAGTACTTTTACACGGTATGTAGTACACATCTGGCCTCCCAGGCTCTACAATCAACATGTCCATACTCCTACAATGCCATCCTGCCGACCTTCCACCATGTATCCGTCACGGACGCGCACCTGCTCCACGACTGCTGGCGATTTGCCTTCCTCCGCCTGGACGATGCCCGCCCCGCACTCCCACTGCCGGCCCTCGAGCTTGTCGTACACCTTGACAACATCCTCGCCTGCTGCCGACACGATCCGGCGGGCGTCAAACATCATACTCGTGATCCCGTGGTCGTAAGCATAAGCGTCTGAGATTGACCCAGTCCGCAGGTCCCAGATCTGCCCATGCGTCAGCACATTCTGGTCTCTCATACAAACATCCGTGACAAGTAGACTTACTCTGATACTCCTGTCCGCACTGCCTGTTACCAGGTGCACGTCGTCGAATTGTAGGCACGTCACGGGGCCCGTGTGGCCAACGAGGCTGCGGTGGACGGTGCCGCTGCGCAGATCCCAAAGCCTCACCATGCCGTCTGCCGTGCCGCACGCCAGCGCCGACTCGAATACCTGCACAGCGCCCACAAAGTCTGCCGACGACGATGCCGAGCGACTCGTCTGCCGCCAAGGACCGTCGTCTCCCATTGTAGCCGAGGCCTGTGTCGCCGCCCACATAATGTCCAGCGTCTGAATACAGCGTCCCTTTTCCAGATCCCAGTGTCGTAGAGTCTTGTCAGCCGAGCCGGACACGAGAATGTCGCCGCGGAAGTGGAGCGCCGTGATTTCGTCGACGTGCGCTTGCAGCGTGAACAGGTGACAGTCGTCCATGCTGCCCTCGGGCGGGTCTACCGGCTGATCATCTGGGTTCTCAAAGGCTATGCCATCATCGTCCTCCTCGCCTCCTTTGCCAAACTGGCCGCCCTGTGGATCGTAGTGCGCCTTGCTCAGGTCCCACAACCGGATGGTGGCGTCACGAGAACCGGTGGCCAGAATGTTGTCCTCCACTTGTAGTGCGCGCACCGAGGCAGTGTGGCCCTCGAGCATGCCGATGCACCGGCCCGCATTCAGATCCCATACCTTGACGGTATCATCCATGGCAGACGTAACCATTGTTCCGAAAGGGGCGTCAAAGTCGAGAGCTGTGATGGTGTCCTGGTGTGCTCGAATTTCCCGGATCGCGGTACCAGGCTCGAAGTGTTCGTGGAGGATAGGCATGGACTTTCGTCGGACCGTTCTCGGTCTCTTCGACTTGGAAGGCGTGCTAGGGGAGGCAGGGATCTTCTCGTACACAGACTGGGACATGAAGCCATCGTCCTCGTGGTCACCCGCGAGATCCAGCTCTTCTCGGGTTGGTGTTTGCTGGGCTATCGTTTCGGCTTCGTCGACAAGTAGCTGCACATCCTCGAGGCGACCCTCCACATCAATCACTTTGAGCAATTAGCATGACGGCAATCCGGGCGAGGGGATGTCGAGGGCGCTCACGATCGTGCTCCAGGATGGCTTCATCCTGCTCCAGCCCAGCCAGCCTCTCCAGGATGATTCTGCGCATGCCGCCCAGGTTCGCAATTTTGATATCAATCTCCCTGATCTCGCTGCTGGCCATGTTTTTGCGGACGCTCAGCATTTCCAGCTCGTGCATCATCGAGGACTTTTCCTGTTTCAGGTTGTGTAATGACTGCGGTGTGCCTGCGGTGGCCTTGCCATCATCAATCAACTTCCTGCCCCTCGACACTCGTCGCTTGTGCTTTTTGCCCTCGTCGGTGAGCTCCGGAAAGCTGGCCTGGAAACCCTGGAAGAGCGAGTACGAGTTGTCGTTTTCAGGTATGTTGACAAGCAGTTCGTCGGGGAGATAGGTCAAGGCACGATGCTGAATCTCCGTCTTGGACAGCTTAGCCCGAACCATCTCGGACGGCGTCGTCCTGGCCATGGAGAACATGCTGCGCTGCATTGTCGGGCGCTTCAACTGTTTGTGGACCTCGGCCATGGCGCTCTGGTATTGGGGGTTGCCAGGCCCTGCCTCAGAGAGGGGCCCCATCAGATGGCTCGCTGTCGTTGTGACCTTGCGTCCGAAAGCTTCAAGGCCACGAGTCTGTGCGATTTCCATCGATCAGTATGCGCTGCTGGCAGTACAATGGCAACTTTGCCTCTACAGGCGCAGCATAGAGGCGGCAGGCAATACTTACAGAGACGATAGGCTGGTCGTCCTCGGGGGCCGTCTCGTCATAGTAGCCATACTGGTGATCGGCGTCGGCCATCCGTGCTCTGGGTGTCGTGGTCGTCGGGGGGGAAGGGAGAGCAGACCACGGGTCGCGAACAGGACGAGCAAAATTTGTGGTGCGCGCGAGTGTTGACGTCGAGGTTTTGCTGTCTTCAACTTGCTTTCGCGTGAAGCCGAAGCCGAATCCACTGCACCAGGCCCGCAGATCGGTAAAGGCCCGGCTTGGGAGCTCGGGCCACCTAGCTTCACTTCATGCGCGTGTGTGACGGCTGAGGCTGGGGCGATGCAAGCAATTGAATGCAAAAAGTACAAGCAGCGCGCGCTGCTCCACCCCGACACACCCTGGAACCCCGCAGCCAAGCAACGGCGGTCACCGAAGCTCACCGATTTCAGCTTCAGGCTCTGGGCCTCTTCGGCTGGCGACAGCTGGGTACACAAGTAGGTGATCACAACGAATACTACCCCACGCCTTTATCATCGGAGCTTCATCGGCGCCGCTTCCTGCCCCTCCACTCCACCCGAAACTCTGACTCGACGCATTGGCTTTGACGAAGTACGCCACGTACGTTGACTCCCTTTCCTCAATTGACCTGCGCGTAACTGATCGGTTCCTCAGTGAGGTCCTTTACAGCGTTTTATGTCCTGGCACTTTCCAGCTCCCGCCGTGATGGACTCTCTCATCGACCTCAACGATGCTTCCAAAGCTTCTCGACCTCAACCGGATCCGGTACCAGGTTGATGTGAGAAACTCCCTCCCACCGTCTCTGTCCTGTCCAGTCGGTAACACAT
>NW_009276921.1:1806755-1815094 GCF_000150675.1 Verticillium dahliae VdLs.17 | reverse complement strand
CCCTACTTCCACCCGCTTCCTTGTCTCAGTTACGACTACCGCACACTTCTCTCTCTCCCCACGCTCGCTCCTACGCACACCCCTCCCTACTACTCCCCACCCCACCAAGCGATGAAAAGGAAAGAAAATAAAATCGAACAAAGCGCTGGTAGTCCTCGAGTGGATCTTTCTTCATTGCGGCTTGAGATACTGCTCTACGGCATCCACAGCCCCTTTCCACTTGCTCGCCTCCACGAGCATCAAGTAACCCTGCGGCTTGATACCCATTTCCTGGAACGCCCTCTTGCTCTCCGCCGAGCCTTCGTTTTCGTGGGAGTAAGAGTAAGCGCCGTGAGCGACAGCGTGCTTGGCCGTAACCTCATCCTCCGGGTGGAAGTACCACATGGACCCATCCGCACCCTTCTGCTTCTTCCCCTTGCGCTCGGTGCGTAGCTCAGCCTCTGGTTCGACTTCGCGGTACGTCTTGGAGAGGACGAGATAGTGTGTAAACTCGTACGGCTCCTTGTCCTCCACGGCAGCCTCAACCTCGTCGATGAGCATGCGGTACATGGGCGGCGCGATCTCGGTCGGCATGTTGATGAGACGCTCCGTGAGCACGAGACCGACTTGAGCGCCGCTGGTGAGCAATTCGGGGATGGGCGCGAGCGCCTCGTTCGTCTGCGCCTTCTCGATGATGTACTTGGTGAGGTCGGCGAACGCCGGCTTGTCGCGGTGCTCGTGCATGTTGAGAACTGTCATGAGGGCATAGGCATCGTTCGCCTTGTCGTCGACCTTGACGGTTGAGCCGATGGTGGGTTGGGAAATAATGAGGTCTGCGAGGCCGGATATGTTGAACTTGACGGCGTCCACGTCGAAGAGCTGGCGGAGAAGAGCCTTGGTGCCGTGGAAGTCGATTTCGGCGTCAAAGTTGAACCACTCGAAGTCGACGTTCACAACGTCAAACTCAACCGATGTGTTAGCGCTTGACAGCCAACGGACCTTGTCAGGGAGCTGAACGTACGTCATCCTCAGAGTCATCTTCGTCCATCTTGTCGCCGTCATGGGCAGGGTTCTGCTCGTCTCTCTCCCTCTTCTTGCCCATTATGATGATCTGAAATGATTTTTCGGAGGTTTCTTGGGGTTTTTAGGCTTGGACCGATGTTCTCGAAGTCGGCAATATCGTGATTTGTCGTCTGAGAAGCTGTGGCCCGTTGTTGAATTCGTGTTGATGTTGCTGGACGTGCCTGGCGGAGACGAAATTTCTCGATTCATACCCCGCACTAGTCCTGTTCTGGACTGATAACAAGGTGATAGCGGCCCTCCAAGAAATGGCCGACCATCTTGGCTCTTGGTCTTGCCTCAAATCTTGAGACTTTGTCCTCACCTCGACATTATATGTGTGGAATTTTCGAGAGCCTCCTCTCTTTCTGTCGGCTGTAGTCACTTGATCTCGCTTGATTAGCTTCGTGGGTTTGCTCGGCGAAAAAGACCAAAACCCACTAATTGGACGTGCATGTCCTACCTGGGTGTGCTGTGCGATTCATTTCTCTCTTGCACATGAAGTTCGGTCTAGAAAGTCTGTCATTGCCGGGATGTCGATGTCGGTCAGTACACTTTCAGGACAGCTGTGCTGAATGCAGCCATGTCTCTAACACAGACTTAATATGACATCAATGGGGTTGGCCAAACACAACGCATCATCACTAACAAAGAAACCACCAAACGGACAACCTGCAAAATCCAATGTATTCTATTCTCAACGTACCCAAGAGCTATAAAGTTATAAAGCTCTCAAGCAGCAAACCTTCGTCAACAGAGTCGACGGAGCGTCAAACAAACGAAGAGGCAAAAACTTGTGCTTATAGAATGTGTCGAATAACCGAAACCACAATGGGTTGCGGCCATATTCTTAAATCAACCAGCATATGCAAAAAGACATCAAGGTGCAAAACACAGCGAGTGACGAAGAATTGCATCAACGATACATGCGCCCCGTGCGACCAGGGTGCCCTCAAACACTGGACGAAGGTTTCCTACGAAAGTCGCCATGAGCTGCTTATGACACAATACATCCATGCCAAAAGAACAGGGAATCAGGAGGATATGACGAGGCTTGAGCATCTCATGATGGAGCTGCCTCGACATGTGCGCGCAACGAATGCCGCTCTCTGCCAACATCGCAAAGGAAGCGATGTGTTGTGGACGAAATCGATGTAGTATCATAAAAATAATGTGCGTAATGGCTGCGACGGACGCAATTGAGACTTTGCATGTCTTGTCTCCATCTTGCCTTTCCGTACAAGACCGCGAGGTTAATTTTATAGATTGATGGCGTCTTACCAAGGACCAGCGGAATCGAAATGGTGTCCCAGTTGTGCGTCAGTCGGGCCGAGTAACTTTGCAACATCCCAAGCTGAATAGTACTGGTCTCCTTGACCAAGCTTCCGGTGCCTGTCTCCTCGGTCTTGATTGTCTGGAACTATTCTCTTCTTGGCCTGAGTGTAATCCTTCAATCGAGCTGTGCCCAGCTTACCCGCCCTTCGTTTGTCCGTTGGACAGCGCAGCAGTGGTACCTGTATGATGGCGTTAAAGACATCCCTGACTTTCTGGACGGGCTGGTGGTGTCGTTTAGCGATAGCTTCAAAAGGAAACACTTCTGCGCATGTGTCTGCGATATCGACAATCAAGTGTTTACCGCTAGTCGTTCCCTGAGTCGAAGGAATCGGCACCTGTGAGTTTCGGGTACCGAGAATATTGTCCGTTGATGAAAAGAACGGACTAGGTCTGGTCTTGTTTTGGCCAAGAGGTTTATGACCAAGGAACTGAGATTGTCGAGCGGAGCCCACCAGTCCGGCGATGAAGTGCGAAGGTATCGATTGACCATGTGCAGCCGGCATCATGTTCCCACTCGCTGTGCCGTTCATATTAAATGCTGGTGTCCAAGCTGGCTGCGCCAGGCTCGAGGCCTGAAAGGAGCCCGTTGCCAGAGAGGACTGCATCTCGGTCGCCGACATTGCTGCTCGTTGCCGGAGCTTGGCTTGAAGGCATTTCATGCAAGTCCCGTGGGCTTTTGGCCCATCTTTGTGATCTTTCATTGAGGTAGTATTATATGAACTAGCTGCTGCATCATGGCCTGTCGATGGGTTTGGAGGTGCCACCGAAGGTTGTTCCACGTTGTTTTGGGGGCGGTCGAACTCACGGAAGCTGGTCCCGCGGCCAAAGTCCAATCTGGACGCGAGGCTCAATGGCTGAGAGGGTGGTGACTGGCACATGAGACCCATGGAGGACTGACTGTGGTAGTTCTTCTTGTCATTGCTCTTGACGTGTGACACATGGCCAACAATCTGGGTTGGCGGGACGCGAACCTCGTGCTGTAGTCCGTCCTGTCTATACTCAGTGTCCCGGATCTCAAGAAGCCAATCGTTCGAATCACACGCCTCAGTTGTACCATATGGTTGAAATTCAGTGGCCTCAGAAAAAATGGCTGTCATTGCATCTTCTGCTGGGTCTGGAGCTGCTTCAGTGATATAAGGAGGGGTCATTGCGAACATGTGACTCTCCGTCACGGTTCTGAACGCGTGGTTTCCAAGCCCATCACAACCCTCATTCTTGATTGGAACATTGAGTCCTCGAACCGATTGAGATCTTGTAGAACCAGGCAACAATCTTTGCGGCAGTTGTTTTGGCGACAGAGGAGGAGAATCGCAAAGGCTGCTGGCTGGCGCGATCCAGAGAGTCTCAAGGTTATTCAACTTGCCAAACCCGGGTCCTAAGGTTCTTGTCGCAGACCAAGCGGTTGGCGGTTCTGGAGGCTGTGAGGACAGTACCGCTGTCGCAGTACTGATTCTCTGCTCTATTTTGGGGGCGGGTCTCTTGGGGTCCGAGGTCATCAGAGCAGGCCGTGGAGATGGAGTGACCGATGTGCTATGTTCAAAGGCTTGAGGTGTAGGGGCAACCCCAAGATTGTTGAGCCTTCTCTTCTTCACAGGGTTGACCGCTACAATCTGAAGCTCATCGTCCAATCTTTTCGCGGGTAATACTGAGGCTGGTGTTGCAGGTCTCAGAACGAAAGGGCCGGTTGGGGTTGCCATCGCCACTTTACTTGGTAATCGTAGAAATTCCGCAGTATCAAATGCGGAATAGCATAGCAACTCTTGAAGGACGGTTCAGGTAGCTCAAAAATGGGAAGGTTGATGATTAGACTTTGTGGAGCGCGAGACGGTTGCAGAGATGCTAAACCAGATGACACTGTACGGTATGTATGCTTCCTATTACGTCATTCACGGTAATGCTGTTAAACAAAGTCTATCAGGCAAGCAGAGGAAGGGTGTTGTCATGGATCAAACGTTTGACCGGGTTCTTTGAGAATTTGCAAGATAATCTCATGACGCAGAAAGAAAGGCGTTCAGCCATGAAAACGACAAAAGTAGTCACAACTCTTTTGGGTTTTATTCCATACTTCTGAAGAGTTCAAAGGATTGGAAGAGTCTCCATGCTGAGTTATTCAGAAGTCTAACCGACAATCAAGCGCTCTCGATGGCAATTATTCATGTCTATCCAAGCACATCGTCTCTGGGACAGGAGCGAGAACTTGCGTGTCGTGGTAGCGCCTTGTCAAGGTCTCGGGCAGCATTCCTATGGCTCACTGCTTTGTCATAAGAGCGCTATTGGGAATCAACGTGTGGAAGACCTCTTCACTCTGCTCTATACCACGCACTGGCATCCTCTCATCACAAATGCCATCACAAGGGGTTTCCGAAGGAGGACATTCGCAGTTTCAATAGAAAGCGAGGTAAAAAGGTGGAGTTCACGGTGGAGTACCTCAGCGTGGTCACTGAATTTGACCTGAATAGCGCTCATCTCTATTCTTTTGTTTGACTACATTGCCCGCGGCCAATAACATTGGCAAACTACCTAAACCAGTGAGGCCGGAGTGTCCGGCGGGCCATCTCTGGACCTCAGCATGCTTGCCTCCTTGTAGTTGCATAAGGTATCTTGAGGTATGGCTGTAGCAGGTCAATGTCCCGCGATTATATTACGTAATCGAAGATGGGACGCGGGGCAATGGCAGGCAGCTCCATACCAAATGGGAGCTTGAGACCTCCATCTCCAACTCCAGCTACCACCACCCGTCCCTGTTCAGATGCTCTCCGCCGACCTGAGCAGGTGCCGATAGTCAGAACTGGCACAACTCCAACATAGCGTCCATCTTTCGACCGGGATAGTCTATTGTCCAGCTGCAAAGTCCCGTTTGAAATGTCGTCCAACGCGGGCCTGAAGTCGGTCAACCCGCTCATCTCGAATCAGTCTTCCGAACTCCAAGCGGTCCTGCACCCCCTCGTGCTCCTCAGCATCTCCGACTACATCACCCGCCACACTCTCCGAGAACATGAGTGGCCCATAATTGGTGGCCTGATGGGCCAGCACAACGGCCGTGAAGTCACCATCGAGCACGCCTTTGACTGCCATGTTGCCCCGTCCCCCGACACGCCCTACAAATACGGTCTGGACCTGCCTAGAGTGCTTGGACGGATAGAGCAGAGTGAGAACTACAGCTGGGCCCGGACACGTACATTGCTAACATCTACGCAGTGCGTGCTGTCCACAAGGACCGAAGTCTCGACTTTGTCGGCTGGTACACGCTCCTGCCCAAAACGGGCCCGACTCAAGAACTCACCCATATCCACAACACCATCCTCAACCACATTAACGAGTCGGCCATCCTCCTCGGCTTCCACCCGAAGGAAGTTCTCGACCATTCCGTAGGCGGCAAGCTCCCTCTGACCGTGTACGAGAGCAACTATGAAGTCGACGACGCCGCCAAGGCCGCCGATACGGAAGGCGACAAGACGATGGAAGACGGCGAGTCTACGCTGAAGCTCCGCTTCCGCGAGCTGGGCTACACAGTCGAGACGGGCGAGGCCGAGATGATCAGCATGGACTTTGTGGCTCGGGGCAGCGGAACGGCCACCGCCGTCGAGCCCCCCAAAGAGAAGCAGAAGGGAAAGGACGCCAACACCGCCAGCGGGAAGGGCAAGCAAAAGGCCGACAGCCTCCTCCCGGTAGAGGACGACGCGGCGCTGACGCCGGAGGAGGAAGAGATGATCGCCGCGCTGACGGCCAAGGCGAATGCGACCAAGATGCTCTTGTCACGCATCCACCTCATCATGACCTACCTCGAACGTCTGCCCGCGGCGTACGTCTCGGGCAAGGAAATGTCTGCACAACCCGCAGGCGACCACGAGACGACGCCTTCGAATACCATTTTGCGACAGATTCACGCACTCGTCGGCCGACTGGACCTGGTTGAGCCGTCGGATGTTGAGGCCTTCCGGAGGGAGGTGGTATGCGAGCAGAACGACGTCCACCTCGTCTCCCTCCTCAATGACGTCATGCAGAGCGTGCAGGAAGTGCGGTCCATGGGTCGCAAATTCGACGTTGTCGACTCGGCCAAGGCTCGCGACCAGCGGAATAGGACACCCTGGGAGATGCCCACGGGTAGGCCTAGCCCTTACGGTATCCAGGGCGCCGGGGACATCATGTTTTGAGCGTACGGGATCCGTTCAAGGGCAAACGGTTTAATTTGGGCAGGGAAAAGAGCAAAATGCATTTTCTACAATGGCATCATGACTGCAAGGCGTTCAGGGTTCAAGGTATGACACTGCACCTACACGAAACAGGAGATTAGAGAGATGGTCATTAGCTGAGAGGAAGAGTATGAGTTTTCGCGCTATGAATAAAAAATACCGGATCAATGAGTGACGAGGGTATACGACACGATATGTTGCATCCGGCACACTGGCGTCTAATAACCTCTGTATTTTAAGATGATTGAGGTTGAAGCGTAAAATCCCCCCTTGAAATCGAAAAGTCCATCCAAGTGCTCGCTGAAGAGTAAAAAGAAAAAAGTAACCTCCTGATGTGAATTCTATCTAGTTTTGTGCCTTGTATCCTTGCAAACCCTCAAACTCCCTCCCTGCTAAGCCTGCTATTCGCGACCTGTTGTATTCGTAAATATGCGCCATCTTCCGTCCGCTCCCAAATGGGGTGACCTCTTCATCCTGTCCCCCTCCCCCCCTTCTGCCACCAGGGTATCATAAGCTGGATGTAATGCCAGCCAACCAATCAATCTTTGAGGAGTGCCGCAGGTCTGAGACGTATTGCGAATATGCTCAAGCCTCGATAACAACCTTTAGCACCAATTTCCCCTCGTCATCAAACGTCCGACTCGCCAGCTCAAATGCCTTGGACGCGTTCTCGAGACCCTTGAAACGGTGCGTGACCATGTCGTCGAGGTTCGGAATGTTGGCTCTATTCTTTGCGCACAGAAGCTGAACGCCCGTCGGGTAGGTATTGGCGTATCTAAAAATGCCCAGGATGTCAATTTCTTTGAGGTGAGCGACGGACAGAGGCAGTGTCTGCACCGGCGTGCCCATGCCGACCATGATGACCTTGCCGCCCGGCTTCGTCGCATACAAGCTGGTGTGCATGCAGACCTCCTTGCCAGTACACTCGAAAGCGATATCGACACCGTCATGCTCGTCATCGTCGTCAAGGTACTCAGGCACCTTGGTAATGGCCAAAAGCTCGGCGGCAAGCGACTTTGCGCCGTCAAATTTACTCTGCACGCTCTGGACTGAGAAGATGCTGGAAGGCGTCATGACGCCCGACTCGGCCGGAGTTGAGGTGCCAGACTGCATGTTGGGCACGACATAGCCGTGCGTGGCGAAGCCCTTTGTGATGGCATAGTTGACCCGGCCGGCATCTACGTCCGTGATGGTGACCTCAGAGCAGCCAGCCTGCCGCGCCATGGCAGCAGTCAGCAGGCCGACTGTCCCAGCACCGATGACGAGCGCCGTGGAGCCAGGTGCCGGGGCGGCGCGGTTGACCGCATGGATAGCGACGGAAAGGGGTTCGAGAAGAGCGGCCGAGTCGAAGGAAACATGGTCTGGAATCTTGTGGCACCAGTTGGCCGGGTGGTTGATCCGATCCTGGAGGGTGCCCTGGTAGTGGGGGACGGTTTTGGCGCTGCTCCTGAATCTCAACTTTTTGCATAGATTGTACCTGCCTTTCCTGCAGGTGGAGCACTGGCTGCAAGGCACACCGACTTCGAGAGCCACGCGATCGCCAAGCTTGAAGCCGTTGACTTGCGATCCAATGGCAACAACAACTCCTGATGACTCGTGTCCCAGGGACAGGGGGTGGCAGGCACAGAGGTCGCCATTGGCAAACTTCTTGTAATAGCTGACATCGGAACCACAAATGCCTGTACTCCGGATCGAAATCTGGAGCTCGCCGACACCAGGGTTCTCCAGCGTTCTCGTCTCCTAAGCAAGACATGAGGTCAGTCTTTCTGTTTG
>NW_009276921.1:1795719-1806579 GCF_000150675.1 Verticillium dahliae VdLs.17 | reverse complement strand
CTTGTGTAACCCGATACCTAAACCCCCACGTGGAGGAAAAGACGGGAGACGACATACCAATCGTAGGTCTCTGGGTCCATGCAAGACAGACGCACTGATCGAAGAGAGCTTCGAGCTGTGGACGGGTAGTTGCATTGGTGCGAACTCCTCAGTAGCAACAGGGGCCATTGTGAATACGGATGACGCTGGCGGCGTGGGATGGAGTGGGATGCTGGGAGGGTCTGGAGGTCGGGATAGTAGGGCCCTGGGTTGGACTGCCTATTGGGGTGTGGCGGTTCAGTGGGATTGGCTGAGGTGCCTTGAGAAAGGAGACAAACGTCGAGGGTGAGCAAGGGACGAGAGCGGACCGGCGTGGGATGGCCTGGGGGGCTATGACAGAATGGTGGCAGGGCCGTCTTGGAATGAAGAATTCGAGGAGAACCAAAGTTGAGCACATGCCAGTCTGAAGGGTGGAGGGAACCTTTATCACTGACACAACGGCACAACAGGATGGTGGAAGGGCAATCGATGCTGTGCGAGTGCGGCATCGCAGTGCGGTCCCTCCCCACTTCTCACGTCTTTGAGCCCGAGTATCCTGGAGCATCACGTCCCTTCCGGTGAAAATCATCTCGTCAGGGCCGACAAGGTATCCGGGGCTTGTGGTACTTCTTTGGGCGAAGGGGAGGCGGAGCCATCTGCGCGCGTCGAAGGGGTGACATGCGAAGTACGGCACGTCTGGCCCAGTCATCGATCAACAAGTTATCGGGGCCAAGCTAGGCGCTGCTTCCTTCCTGTGCAATTTCGGGCCATCGCCTGCAAAGGGGAAGCACTGGAACGGGGTCAATTGTCGTCTTCGACAGGGGGCGATGGCGGATACATCGAACAGAAAAGGGGGACAGCAGCGACGTTCGGGCCAGTGTGAGAGGGGCATGTAGGAGTAAGTGCTGCCGTGTGCTGGTGATCGTTGGTGCCCTGTGTCGATTAGGGGCAGAAAGCTTCATGGCCCAGGTAGTGAGTACCATGTAAAAGGTACAACCAAGGCTTCTTCCGTTGGAGTAAAAAGGACGGTCGCCCTGCTGGTCTTCTTCGGTCGCCAGGGCTGGACCCTTGTCATGATGATACCTTAGCTTTTGCTCTTGCCGTTGGGAAAGCAGCTTCAGGGAGGTGGGAGCCAAGTGTCAGTCGCATGTGCCATGGCTGTTGTTGGCGTGCGAACCAGAATCTTGCACTACCAGACTCTCCAAGTAGGTACATAGGCTTGCATGTGCTCAACCTCAACCAGGCTCGCCCATGTGCCAGTTCTGAAGATGGACCAAGGCAGCCAAATCCGGGAGACAAAAAGATTTGCTCCAAGCTGCAGGGACGCACGAAATTTGGGTTTCTGGGTGCTTGTGCTTGCGGTGAGGGGAACCATGCGAGAGGCGAATGATGATATGCACGGCGATTGGTGGCGGGCGGGTCAAACAGTCCAGGATGAGAACACGCACAACTGCTTTCGCAACACGTCCAGTGAGCGATTACGAGGCGGTCAGGTCAACCCATGTTGTTGCCTGACAAGGTGTGAAATAATATTGTGTGCAGGCTTGGGAACATTGCGAAATAGATGCTCATCGTCTTAGCCGGGCAAGCCGACAGCAACGCTGGAAAAGCGGTGAAATAAGTCAGCCAGAACACCCGAAAATACGACGACCAGGGACAGGCTGGCTCGCAAACTGGACTTGCAGATGTGAAGAGCTTGATACGAGCAGGAGAACTGGCTTGTTTAAGGAGGAAACATAGAAAGACCGTATGGGTTCGCCGCACGATGCAGAGGCTTGATTCGCCCAGTGGTGTTGTTTGCTGGTGACGAGCTCAAGCGCGCCATCTTGGGCGCAGATGACACGGTAGACGTGGGCCGAGAACCACAGAAGCGGAACGAAAATTTCATGGTCAACATCATACTGGACCAGCTATGATCAGGCATCGGTGCCTGATGGCTCCCATGTTCAAGAAGTTTTGCGACTTGCGACTTGCCAGCCACGGAAGTGATGCGGCGAAAACGCATGGCCTGAGCTGGGATTGCATGCGAATGACCATCAATGGTGCCGTGCAAGCAGGCTTGCAGATCAAGTC
This sequence comes from Verticillium dahliae VdLs.17, assembly GCF_000150675.1. Lineage (NCBI taxonomy): Eukaryota > Fungi > Ascomycota > Sordariomycetes > Glomerellales > Plectosphaerellaceae > Verticillium > Verticillium dahliae. Next base: position 1,804,488 of record NW_009276921.1, on the reverse strand, counting down.
TCCGAAATAACATGACCTGAGTTTGATCGTCTCGGCAATGAAAGGCGCTCCCGTTGTCGGCCAGATGGAGAAGATATTCGGAAGCCGAAGCGGCTTGGACGACTTGGGTGTAGCTAGCGATGATGCAAGGCATGTAGGGATAGCTGGTCCGCCGCCGCATCTCTGGCTCCATGCTACGCGAAATGGCTTGAATCTGCGTGTTTCATGGTCTGTCGACATGGCTGGACGCAGGGTGTTCCGGTATGCCTGGAATAGCCTCGGAAAGAGCTTGGGTAGTCGAAATCGCAGGCGCTCGTAGGTTCATGTCGTCAGTGTCAACGCAAAGACTTGCCGAGAGAAACGAAAGGGGAGTGTTATGAAAGTGAAATTTGTGGACAGAACGCCTGGCATCTGAGGTGACATGGTCAGCAAAAAAATCAAAAGGCAGCCACCATCACCATCCATCCGGCATTTTACACCTACCGCATTTGCGATCCAAACAGGCAGGACTGGCCCACTCGCCCATCATCTCCAGTAGGGACGAAAACCCCAGACAGCGCCCCAGCTTCCCCAAGTCGTACCTGCCTGCCAACGGATGGGTTGGAAAGTGCGCTGTGGGAGAGCTCCTGCCTCCCGCCTTGTGAGAACCCACCTACCTTACCTACCTACCTTACCTTACATGTACCAGGTAACCTGAGGTCATAGTCCAGGCGTATGCCAAGGACTCGTCGACGGTGATTTAGTTGCACATACCGTACCTTGGATACCTTACCTCAGGTGCCGGGCTTTCTCTTCCCGATGTCTTCCCATCGATGATACCTAGTCGACAATCAACAATACCAGCGGGCGTCCACGCGGCACGACTCGGTCACGGTGGTCCAAAGAAAAAGGCCAGATTGGAGGGCTTGACATCGCCGATGACAGGAGAGCTGGTCGTGTCCAGCCCTCTGCTCCCCTGACCGCCCCACACATCAGGCCGGACAGTCTTGGAACAATGACAGCAGGCCATGCTCGCCAGGGAACATCGTGGGCCACTTCAATTTATCCGTGGACAGCGGGTGTACATGTACAGCGATTGACGCCGCCACCGAGGATGGCTGCGTCTACACATGGCACCTACAGGGTTCAACCCACCTACGAGCCTAGTCTCTACCTACCTTACCTTACCTTAGGTATAAGGGTACCCAGGCACAGTAGGTACAGCACAGCTCCCAAGCTTGCGACCTCGAAGCCTGGTTCTACACGGTACATTATACCATATTGGACCCTGAGGATGCTGCCACCCCCTCTGCCGGCAGAGACGACCACCACTTCACGGTACATGGTCAAGCGGGAAATGAAGTTCAAAGAAGCAACTTTGTATTTACCACAGTCCCCTGGTAACACGAGTGGCCAAATTGCGCAGGCTATCTCACGTCCTGCCCTGGTTATTATGGTGCAACTGATGCTTCGAAGAGTGTTTGCTTAAGAGATGACGAGTATTCAAAGGTCGTACTTACTGACGATCTCTCTACCCATGCAGCTTGCATAAATCTTGCCCCAAACCTCGACGGCGCCGCACACATTATGACTCCATGGAGTCCGCGATTTGGTCCTGCAGAAAGGAGTGAGTGACCCTGAGGCCTCGGAAATGGTAACTCGCCCGCGCAGGGACTCGACTAGGAATGATCTGCCCTGCGGCCTATCGAAGTCGCTGGCACCGCCCTCAGTCACCGCGATGCCTTCACACAATAACAAAGCCACATCGAGTCATGGCGATAAACCATGTCGTCTGCTATCGAATTCGGCGCGACTAAGGAAGCCAGTCAGTCGCCACGCCCGAAGAGTACAGAGATAATATCCCGCGAATCGGATTTCAAGCACGGTGCTGCATCCGAACCCTGTTACTGTCCTTGAATCAGAGCTGTCACACCAGCTCCAAGCACCTACATGTAGTACTCCGAACTTCCAGTGATCCAACTTGGAGCATAGCAGAGCGATCCTTATTGAGATGACGCAGTACGGTCATGTGCTAGCATCTTTTGCCTGCTTTTGTTATTGACTAGCAGTAACATCAAGCGCATATGGCACTGCATGGTGAGAGCCACACATCATAACATGACCCCAGTACAGCGGTTGTGCCTGCTGAGCAACAACAAGTGCAATGCTCCCATGCCTCATAAATTATGTTCAACAGTACTTCCATGATCACAACCATCAACACCGATGATAACTTGGGCAGCCGGCATCGATCAAAGTCCCAGATCGACTCAATTTACACAACCCCTGGGCCCTTGGGGAAGAGTTTCTCCACTTTCAACAAGAGGAGTAATTAGCCGCCAGCATTCTTGACGGAATTAATTTGGGGAATCTCTTGGGGTTCAAGGCTTCAACCCCTCGAACCCCTCTTTGAGTTCAAAGGCCAAGAACAGCCATATTTTTGTCTCCGGCTCGTCGGTACGTAATCCTGTCATTGGCACCAGGGCCGCCGGCTCTGAGAACCCGCTGTGCCAGTAAACACTCTGCCATCGCCCTGCGTTCAGTTTCAGCATGGTATCCACCTCAAATCAGTCGGGGATTTCTGACGTTTGAGGCCTGAGTGTGGTCAACGACGCAACGATAGAATATGCTGAGGCGTAAGGGAAAGCTCTGGCCATCATTCTCACTGCAGTATTGAGGCTAAACCAAACTGCAAGGCCTGACCAGGTTTCCGGGATCAAGCTCGAGACACACACGCAGTCAGATTGATTTGCAGATGTCAGATAGATTGATCCAACACCGCTGGCATATCTGACACGTTTGTCAGACCTGTGAAGGGATATGCAGCCTTGAAAAACTGATAGTCAAGGTCGAGTCATAGACGCATCCCTGGGGGCGAAAACTGACACTCCTCAACGACTCTGCGAGCTTGAGATTTCCCTCGGTCGCAAGTCCGATTTGGGAACGGACGTTTTGACCAGCCGCGGAGACCTATTGTCAATGAGATTGCCACATGCTGGCGTCGAGCTTCAACACATTAGGTTGCCTGTATCTGGCAATTGTGACAAGATGGGATGACAGACTGTCGCTCGCTGCAGCTCGAGTACCACGACATGCTGCTGGGAGAAAGCTTGACCGACATCTTGGGTACATATAGATCAACGAGTCGTATTTATGGCGCGAATACTGACCGAGACCACCCAGTCATCTGCCCAAATCATTGGTCGTCCTTATCTCACAGTGTTGATGTATTCGGTTGGGGCCTGGGAAGCTCCCGATTCGGGCGCTGGGAGAGCACAGTCCGAACCATGGCCAACGGGTAAATGCCGTTCACCGAAAGGTGGGTGGTACACCAGGTGCAGTGCCACGCAGCCGACCATGTTTTCTTGCGCGGGCGGCGAGTGCTTCAGGTCAGAGTGCTTCAGGTCACCATCCTGCGTTCAACACATCCTTGGCGCCTCCCTCACCGCTAATCTATACCGATCGGAACAGACCGAGGACGGTGGCCAGCGGCATGTGACGGCTTGGTACAGTGTGATAGTCCCCTATTTGCCACATTACATAGTACCCTCTTGAAGCGGCCGCTGTGCCTCTCTTCCAGAAGGAGGAGGCGGTCGATGTTGCAATATGGACCCTCTATGGCGGTAGATAACTTGGGTACCTCCCTACCTACCTCGCCTACCTTGAGCAAGGGAAGATTGTGCATGCAGCATGCGCAAGCGGTCTCCCAGCTGCAACCTGCGTGTCACGGCAGGGTAGGTAGGCGACCGACGACGAGAGCAACAGCAGCATTGTTGTGCGTCACGGAGGGAGGGGGGTCGGGTCGGACATGCACCAACCAGCCAATCCTGCCCGTGGGCTGCTACCACATACCCTCCACCGGCACCCGGAGGCAGAGCCGGGGGAGGCATACTTTTCGTCCTCTGCATTCGTCATATCTCGTCCAGCTACAAGGTTCGGAACGCGGACCTATTTGACATAGTTTTCGCTGCGCGACCGAGATGCGGAGCTTGCGATACGGGTTAGACGGAAGCACATGTCTTGACTTGTTTCGTTTCGATACGTGAGGCGAAAGATAGACTGGTGTGTCGAACAACGCATGCATGGAAAGACACAGCATGACAGACACAGCATAAACACGTCATGCCTGCGAATCTCTCGTCTACCGTAAGGCATCAATCAACAATCGGCCTCATGGTAATCACTCCATCTAAGGAAGGTAAAGAGGAGGGGTAAAGAAACAATGAGGCTTGGGAATTCACTGCTGCCGCCGACACCAACTAGACCACTCACAACACTACCAAGGGCATACCGTCGCCTTTATCATTTTGCCTGCCGCCAACCGCACTAAGCTATCAGAACGTGCTCGTCGCCAATCGGCTGGCCGCGTTCCTCGCATCGATCCGGTCCTCGTCATCCTCCTCGGCTAGGCTTCCGCGAGCACCCGCCGCGCTGCCGTGACCTGCGCCTTGCGCATCGTCGGCCTCGCCGTCCTCAGGTAGGCCAGGCATCACGCTGCTCGAGAGGGTGCGGTGGACCTCGGATCGCCTCGGCACGCCGCTCCAAGCATCGCCCTTGGGGCCTTGGCTGGCGGCCAGGCTCGTGCGACGCACTGCGGGGTGCGCTTCACGACCGAGCCTGCTCAGGCCGCCGGAGGCGTCAATGGAGCGAATGTCTGGGCGAACGCTCTCGAGTAGCGCGAGGGTGCGGCGCTCGGCGTCAATCTCGCGGAGGACATACTCGCGAATACTGAGGCGCAGGTCGGCGGCCGTGCGTCCGAACCATTTGCGGCGCTCCTGGACGAGGTTCTGGGTCACGCGTGTCGTCTTCTGATATAGGTGGGTTTCGTTCTGGCGTGCGTCGTCGAGAGCCGTGATGGCCTCGTCCACCTTCTCGCGGCGCACGTTAGAGCTCGCTTTGAGGCGGTCAGCCGCGTTGAGCTTGCTGCGCGTGTTCTCCTGCGCCTGAATGAACTCGCGCGTGAGGATTTGCCTGTTGGTCAGGGTTTCCTTAACAATGAAGGCATCAGTCGAGTGGTACTGGAAGGGATCTCCAATGGTTGTGGCTTGTGCTGTTGCCTGAGCGGCGTGATAGTCGCCGACGGTCTGAATGACCTTGCCTAGCTTCCGGTAGGCGTTGGACAGGCCAGGGTGTGGTTCCTGGACGTTCATCGCTCCGAGCTTGACTCCAAAGTCCGACTCGGCCAATCCGAGGCCTGAGACGCATCAGTAACTGGCTACATTGTTATATGAGAAATACCAACTCACCTCGGCGGCACTTGACCATCTTGTCTACCTTGTGCCCAGCATCCATGCTGCCCAGATAGAACAGCTTGACGATTGGCCGAGCCTCCTGAAGCTCTGGCGTGTCGTCAGGAGGCGGAGCGAACTGTTTGAGAATCTTGCGGCGCACGCCCGTAGCGGGCTGCTTCTTCTTTACCATGGGGCTGTAGCCAAAGTCGCTCTCGACGAATAGGACCATCTCGTCATCCCTCGTCAGGGTGTCACTGCTGCAGACGTAGTTGAACCAGCGCTGCATCAGCGCCTTGACCCTGTTCTCGTCCTCGTCCGTGCCAGCACCTGCCGAAGTCAGCGCCGGGGGTACCGCCGGGACGAGCGAGTCTGGGTTGGCAGAGATCAGATGCTCGGCAAGCTTGACGAATTCGGAATGAAGGCGGCGCACATCGCGGTATTGTGTGGTTCGGAACCTCGGGTTGTTAGTCTGCCGATGGTTAGCAAGGCTCAATGACAAAATATCTCATAGCATTGGGTTGTCCATACATGAACATCAAACCTCAAGAGAGGATCCTTCTTTCCGGTCCTCTCAAGGCCAGTGATCTTTGCGATGAGCTTATACTGGGGCTGCTGGGGTTGCGGTGGCCGTTGGCTCTGCTGACCATGCGCCGCCGGCCTGCCAGGTTCCTGATCGGCTGGCAGGTGCGGCGCGTCGGAGCCGCATTGCTGCTGCTGCTGCTCGGCAGGTTCCGTGGCCTCCTGCCGTTGGCTCTCGGGTGCCGACTCGGTGCTTTCGAGGTCCTCAGTGCCGGCATCGGTTCCAGACGCGGAGCTCGCCGTACCAGGTCTCCGGAACGAATCCTGGCTCTCGAAACCGCCTTCTTGATCTTGAGAGAGGCCATTGCCGGAGGATGTGGAATTGTAGCGAAAGGGAGACGCTGGGGGTTCGCTGCCTAGAACCGAGCCGAAGCCCGTCTTGGCCTGGCGCGGCGAGGAGGCAGGCGAATTGCCCCAGGGCGAGGCTCCAGCGGGGTTATCGTCTTGCATTGATGCACTGTAGTCCATTGTGGAAATTCGGTCGGATTGAGGTCGCGGATATTGGACGTTGGGCGAACGAAGGGTGATGGCGTGGGCTTAGGTTGGCAGGTCGAAGTCGGGAGATGCGGGGATAATCGTGATGGCTCGGGCAGGTACTCGGTATTCAGGCGGTAGCTTTCATGCCTCGAAGAGCCGAGATAATAATTGCGAGTGTCCTTTGGATGTATTCCTCGCAGTGCCCGAGACGAATCCGTGGGTGCGTTGCTGCGTTTGACAGTGTTTGGTTTGCGACTGGGTGCTTTTCTCCGCCTACGTAGCTGCTGCCTCGCCTCGCTTGTCGTCGTCCATGGGTAGTGAGTGGGTCGGATTGGAAGGTCGGGCAAGCAAGGTAGGTACATTGTGGGGATGAGCTTGGGCCACTTGACCCTAACCCGGACGCGCGACAGGCGCGGCTGATGGCGCTTGCCGATAGTGAAGAGAAGACAGCTTTGGCCAATGACATGACGTCGCGTCTTGCCCGTTCTTTCGTCGAGAAGGTGAATTCGATAGCAAGCTGAAGGCCACTGGCGACAACCTGGAGATCGGCGACGAGAAAGAAGCGTCACAGGCTGAGTTCGATATCCTGAGCCATGGCGCACATGATTAATTCATTGGCAACAGCCGCGCAGTTACATCGTCGAACTTCTTTCAGCTCGCTGCCAACAGATCTCCAGGACATCATCCTCTACTCAACACAATGCCTGACACAGGCTGCCGGCATGCTCCTGGAGTTGCCGCAGTCCACGACAGCCCAAGCCAACGTTATTCTTGCCCGATATTGGCTTGTTGAGCCTCCCATGGCCTACGAGTTCAGCGTATGACAACCCTCCTTGCGTTGCTCTCAAGTTTGCGCCGGAGCTGACAAGACGCAGGACGCCTCGGCAGCTTCCCTTTACCTTGTCGCCAAGATGGGCTCTTTCCCACGATCACAACGCGACCTCTCCAATGTCTACGCATACCTTCTCTCACCCGGCTCAGCTTTCTTTCACGGCGGCAAACCACCAGCAGACCAAGACCCGACGGCCTACTACCAACCCGAGGATGAATACTTCGCCTTCAAGAACCGAATGCTCGCCATCGAGGCGCGCATACTCTACGCCTTGTCCTTCGACACGCACGTGTCGCTACCACATCCCCTGGGAGTGACATATCTGCAGACGCTGGACTTTCTAGGACTGCCCAAAGGCAAGATTGGCAAGCGCACGATTGAGTACCTGAACACAGCGCTGCTGTCACCACAGATGCTCTACCTGACACATCAACCCAACGCGCTCGCGACGGCAGCAATATACAACGCGGCGAAAGACCTCGAGGCCAAGATGCCGGAGTGCGAGTGGTGGGAAGTCTTTGATGTCGACCGGGAGGAGCTTGGCTTTCTCGTGGTCGGCATGCGGAGTCTGGAAGGCTGGGTCACGCAGCAGCAGGAGACATTACCCAGTCTCATGTGCGAGGGCATGGTGACGAGGGACAAGGTGGACGAAGAAATGAGGAGGAGGGGTGTCCATACTGGGAATGGCGACAAAGCCCTCGATGAGGAGGAAGAGATGATGCGGAAAATGGACGCAAAAATGACAGACGCGTAGCAGTCCTCTGATCACCGTCGACTTTTTGCTTGTGACGACACTGAGTCTGGCGATGCGCTGACAGCAGAATGGAGGCCTGGTGGGGGAAGAAGTCGACAGGAGAAATCAGGCCGATGCCTTCCGTTCGCTGTCTAATGCTGTCCATGTCGCACGATGTGCAGCCAGAGGCCTACCACGACTTGGAGGTATGGTTTTGTCCGCCAAGCTCCGTAGAGGTAAGCCTGTTGTTGAAGAAGCGACAATGTCATATTATATGGCATCCATCGGGTAGCTAACTGGGATCAAACACAGACTGGATAAAGCCAGCATTACGATTGGACAAATGCTGTCTTTCGAGTTTCTTCAGATGGTTCCACCAAGTCGAGAGTTCGGTTGGTCTCTGCAGGTGGCCTCGCAAGTTCAAACAAGTTCACACAAGTACCCAACATAGGGTCAGCTATTATTGTAATATTGCGGCGGGGTGACAGTAGATGCCAGGTCAGGCTCACGCATTGGCCAAAGACTCTATCCATGTGGTAGAAAGGGCTAAGGGACTTGGAGGTTTATGCCTTCATTCCGCTGACATCGAGGTGAACTAAAGCCATCGGGGGCTTGACAAAGTTTGACATCGAGGATTCATTCTAATCTGCTATTCGGGGCTGTGGTCCACGAAGAAGCCGTTATCGCAGAAGGGAAGTCGTCTGAGGTGATCTTCTTGTCAATCTGTCAACAAAAACTCTGCACAGCTTGTCTAAATCTGGGCTCATAAGGAAATTTAAAAAGCCCTTGGGTGACCTTTGGTCACGGCACAAATCATGGGCGATGCATCCCATTTGGGGGGGGGGGGGGGGGGGGGGGGGGCAGGGGCGGTAAAAAGACATAGAGGGGAGAAGGGAAAAAAAAAGAAGGTTGGTCCCACAAAAAAGGTAGAAACCCCCCTCCGGAAAAAAAATCTTTTT
>NW_009276921.1:1768883-1795619 GCF_000150675.1 Verticillium dahliae VdLs.17 | reverse complement strand
AATTCACCGCGGATGTCACTTTGCTCAGCGACTGTCGTGAAGCTCACTTGAATGCTTCTGGTTGCAGGGTAGGATACGCCGTTGGCCAGCAGCGTGGAACCGACAATTGTCCAAAAACAACCACAAAAGACGACCGCTTTAAACTTCTACCGCCCGACCTCCACTGCCTCACTTGCCTTATTTCCCTGAACCCGAAGTCATCGCTTCTCCGACGATGGACGCGATGCGGAGTCCCAGAGATGCCTTGATGGATAAGTGCAAGGCGACTGTGACGGACATTGGACTGGATGCACACAAGCGGTGCAGCATGCCGACAGGCTCGCCGGCCGAACAAGGACTGCTTGCTTTGCCCAAAGAATTTTTGGAGACATTGGGCCGCCTGGCAGCTGACACACTGGCGCTCCGAGCTTTCAGTCCTGCCAATTCGTCAGGTTCAACAGAGGATGCGCTTGAGCTGCTAGAACGACTTGATCAGGAGCTCGACAGGACTTACAAGAAGTTCTATGAGTTTGTGTACCAAGATCTGCCATACTGCTGGCGTCAATTATACACAGACCTCAGTCTTCTGAAATTAAGTTGTCTCGTCGCCTCATCGCCACAATATGACTCCAAGAGTCCAGCCTGTAATGCTCCAGCCTCAACTCTGCTCAGCGACTGCGATCTCAACAAGGCCGTGGAGGCGCTTGACAAGGCACTGATCCTGGCCGGTGGCGCTGGCATCACGCGTGGGAGGCAGTCAGTTGAGTGCTTCCTTCAGCTTCTTGAGGACGCGGCGGTGGACCACACAAAGTCAGATAACGACAGTGAAACCCGTCCTTCCAAAAGGCCACGGCTGGATACCGGGCCATCATGTTCTGGGTCATGGGATAGCGAACGGTCGTTCCCTCGGAGTCGCATCTTCGAACCAGACCTTCGGCACCCTGTGGAAACTTTCCACCAAATGTCCATGCAGAAGTTCCAGCAGTACATGGACGAAGGTACCTCACGCGGCCCGAACGGGCTCCTGCCTTTCGTTGTCAAAGGGCTCATGAATGACTGGCCCGCCATGACGACCAGGCCGTGGCGCAAGCCCGCATATCTCCTCTCGAGAACCTTTGGCGGTCGAAGGCTCGTTCCGGTAGAGGTCGGGCGCACCTACGTTGATGAGGGCTGGGGCCAGGAGCTCATCACCTTTCGAGCGCTGCTTGATAGGCTCGAATGCCCCGAAGCGCCCAACGAATCCGAGGTTCGCGATGAAGGTACACAAGAGAAGATTAACGAGCCTATCAATCCGAAGCCGGTTAGCTACCTAGCTCAACATGAGCTCTTCACACAGCTTCCTATTCTCCGCAACGACATACCGACCCCAGACCTCTGCTACACCAGCCCACCACCGCACCCTCTATCTCGCGAACTTGACAAGCCGGAAACGCCACTTCCCCTGATCAACGCATGGCTGGGCCCGGCCGGCACCATCACACCCCTTCACACGGACAGCTACCACAACCTCCTCGCCCAGGTCGTTGGCGCCAAGTACGTCCGGCTCTACTCGCCCCATGACACCGAGGCGCTTTGTCCGCGAGGCGAGGATGACCAGGGCATCGACATGCACAACACGAGCGCGTTCGACGTCGGCGTGGTCGAAGGCTGGGACGAGTTGCCCGACGGCGAGGTGGCGCGGGATGAGATCGAACTGGAGGAGTTCAGAGGCCTGAAGTACTGGGATTGCATCCTGGAAGAGGGGGACATGCTCTACATCCCCATCGGATGGTGGCATTACGTGAGGGGCTTGAGCGTCAGTTTCAGCGTGAGCTTCTGGTGGAATGGAGATCACTTCATCAGCAATGATGAGAGTGTAGGCGAGGACAGCGCATGATGACAGCCGAGGCCGTCGCGACTACTGTCACGGTGTTACTGGCTGGATGCATTGTCAAGTTTCAGGTATGCAACTCTTGCTTTCATCCCCTAGCCTCGCTGGCGCTGGGATCCTCCTCAGCAGCAGCATTTTCTACGCTTCCTTGCGCCTCCCGCCTTGCCTTCGCACCCGCCTTCAATTTCTCCCACTTCTCGCGATACTTGGCTAGCGTGCGCTCCATTTTCTGGTTCTCCTTCTCCAACGCCTCTATCCGCTGCACAGTCAACGCCATCTGCTCCTCAAGCTCCTTGTTCTTCGCCTTTAAACCGGCCGTATCTTTCGATCCCTTGCCCAGAGGGAGGGCCGCCAGCTGAGGTGGCTAGTGGCGAAGTCGGCCTCCGAAAACGCATACTCTCTGCGAGCGCAAGGCTTGAGTTCTGGGCACTCGCTTCAAAAGCATGTAGGCGGCGGCTCAGCTTGTCGAGAACATCCTTGAGACTTTTGTTTTCCATGGCCAACTCCTCTGCCGTCTTGTGAGACCCCGAAGCAAATGACCGGGCTTCGTTGGCGTGGCTCATGGTCCCGCGGCCACGGCGCTTTGTGGGCGAGGGGGGTGCGACCGGTGTATCTCGAGCATCCACGAAATCGTCCTCGTCATCTTCGAAACGGCCACTGTCGCCTCCGACATGGAGGGAGGCGTCCATACGACGCTTTTCCTTGTCGGCAAAGTTGAGAATGTTGGCGTATGACATGGTGTGTCCGCTTGTAGGGACCACGTAGAAAGACTCGTTGGGGTTCTGGCCAGATATGGCGCGCATGGTCGCGCGCGAATAGATTTTTGACAGATCCGGCTCGGCTGCCGGTGCTGGCGACTTGTGCTTTGTGCGCTTGACAGGCGGTGAGGCTTCGGGGGTCCAGGTTTCCGCAACTTCCTGTAGGGCAGATTCCTCTGCGATCAGGGGCAGTCCAGCGAAAGCCAAGGGAGCAGAAAGGCGATTCATGATAGTTCCAAAGGTGTTGTAGAAACGAGAATAACCATCATCGCTCGGTGCCGCCGCTGGCTCCTCAGCCTCCGGTTCCTTCGACCTATGCGTCTCCGCTCTTGATGGTCCAGCTGTAGGGGGAACCCAGCCAGGCCTGCCAGATTGATCGAGCACATTCTGCATCTTGGATCTGGATCTTTCGCTGCGTGGCGACACCTCGAGGTTGCCGGGGGCCTGATCATTGCTAACGCTGGGCGGCACCAGCTGGCCCCTGTCGCGAGCCTTGATGCCCCTGGCCGAGGCCAGGTTGCTAGCGATGGAAGACGTCATGGGCCTGGCGGCCTGGTATCGCTTGGACTGAAGAAGAGAAGGGACAGGTCCAGTCTTGGCAGGTGGCGCCGCTGCTGGCTGTTCGCCCTTGGATGTCGCATCGTTGGTGATTTCCGTAGCGGTGTTTGCTTGCTTCTCGTCGGATTCGGTTCGCTCGAGACGGCGCACGGGGAGTTTTAGGAGTTCGGAGAGGCGCAGGTGGTGCTCCTCAAGGAGCTTGAGTGTCCTCAGAGCTTCGATGCTTGTCGTGGATCGGGCGGCGTTGGCGAACTCGCCTGCAGCAAGAGTGTGTTCGTTGATGGCAACAGTTGTTGATGCATTCGCAGCAGCTCTCGCATGATCATGCGCCTGTCTCAATGTCAGATTTAGGTGCGGCCGTTGACAGTTGAAAAGCAAACCTTTGTTAAGGGTGATTCTTCCATGTTGGCTGGGATCTTGATCGATCGTGTGACGCACCCAGACGGATCACGGTCACATCGATCCAGTGGAATTCGTTGGCAAGGCTCAGTTGGTTTTTATTTCGCCTTCCGCTTCTTCTGCATGTATGATTGAAATAAAGTTGGAGCACGGTTCGGAAAGGGGGTCGGTTCACTTGCGCAAAGCGAAAGCGAAAGCAAGTGCAAGTAGACAGCTACTTGGTACGTATTCGAGGTTCCGCCTGTGATGCGATGCCGGTGGACACTTTTGGCCGTCTTCGGAATGGACCTTCCCCAGAAATCCCCCCGCAGTTTGCAGCAGCTCAGATGATCGATGCGCGCTTATGATAAGGCGCTGGTGGCGCTGTGGCCAATGCCATTGGAACGCGGCAAATCCATGTCGGCTACCCTGTCCAATGCCACTTCTGGACAGCCGCCGGTTCACTCGGTGGTCTGTCAACAACATCTCACGACGAAGCTGTTCTAGTGATTGAGGGTCAAGGTTGAGCTTCTGATATTTCGTACGCCGCTCTCATTCGTTGCCGACATTGCTTTCTTGTTTTCGACTTTGAGAATCTTACGGCATCGTCTTGAATGTTTGGCTGCCGTCCGCAATCATTAAGATCACCTTTGTTTTTTTCAACTCCATTGAAGCATCATCAGCCCGACACCCGATGCTGCGCCAGAGACAACAGAAGCCAAGTCAACAAGAACAAAGACCTGGGGCTTCGATTAAATCAATTCAACCTCAGACTGGGGACCAAAGCACTGCATTCGCGATGAGCTGGGCTGAGCAAAACGAATGGGTCGTTCTCGCAACTGCGAGCGGTGCCTGTGCTGCCTTCAACGGCGTCTTCGCTAAGCTGTGAGTTGCCTTAGCCCAAACCATCCTTACTGATGATCCCACCCACTCACACTCCCAGGACGACTACGCAACTCACAACGACCATCGCAACGAGCCTTTCCAAGTTCCTTCACCTGACCAGTGTTGAAGGCGCCTTTGAAGTTGTGCTCCGAGCCGTAAGCCCCATCTAGGCTCCCGCCGCAACTCATCAATCTGACAACCCCCCCCTTTTAGGTCTTTTTCGGCCTCAACCTTCTCTTCAACGGCATCATGTGGACTCTGTTTACCAAGGCCCTCGCAAAAGGCAGCTCCACGACGCGCGTGTCCATCATCAACACGTCGTCCAACTTTGTCCTTACGGCCCTCCTCGGCCTCGTTATCTTCTCCGAGTCCCTGCCGCCCATGTGGTGGTTTGGCGCCTTTCTCCTCGTGGCCGGTAACGTGATTGTCGGCCGCAAGGATGACTCTGCCGGCGAGGAGGCCACCGATGGCGGGTACGCGGCGGTCCCGCAGCAGCCTGCACTTGTACCCGACAGCCCGGTTGACGAGCGTGGTCCCAAGGTCAACGGGTACAACGACGACGAAGATATCATCGATCTGGGTGATTTGAGCACTGAGGGAAGCAATGGGCAGGGTCGGAGGTAGAATACATCATGTGACTGCTGATGGTGTTTCCACATGTGGAAGAAGGAGTTTCCATACACCTGCTCTAGGTTGCGCTACATCATGACCATGCTCAAGCTGGTTGCCCCCGAACAGACAAGATGACGTTTGACACAAAATCAGAAAGAAGGCAGGCTGTGTGTTGACAGTTAAGATTATAAGACTGATAGAACACTGATGATGAATACAAACCAATGCCACTGTTGGCGCATGTCTTTGAATAAAGTACCGTAAGTAGAACAAATCCCGATGCGCCGCCCAAACTAATGTACCTAGAAAGCAAATCTAATAACTTTCAAAGCGTGAAATCGTACACATCAGCGGTGCTCAAGCTCCACGCCCCCATCATGGATGTCGTCCTCATCGCCGTCCATGATCTGAGTGCCCTGCCTATTGCTGCTGGGCCCGCCGAATCTCCGTGGCTCATCAACAGAACTCAGACGAATCCTGCCACCAGAAGCGCTCGAAACCTTGCCGGACACCCAACCCGCAGCTCTGCGTATAAAGGTCCAAAGTCTCTCCTGACCCTCCACAAGGTGACGATCGACGCGGGGATTTTCGGCCGCCTCGACCTTGAATTGGTACTTGAGACAGTCTTTGACCGTCACGAGGCCAGCGAGTTTGCCATGGTACTCGATGAGAATGACACGGGGTCCGATCTTGCGGAACAACTCCATCACCGTCTCGAGTTGGAGGCGGGGATGGACAGTGACGGGGGTGCTGTCAATGTAGCGACTGAAATCGACGGTGCTGGGTGGTGTCGAGTCAGCGTTGGCCGATGCAGAGGGCGTGTTCGGGTTCGGTGAGCCATGCGATGATGGCTGCATGAATATGCACTTGGTCTGAGGCAAGATAGTCCTCTCTCGTCTAATACGTTCGAGAGCATATTGCAACTCGGTACGACCGATATAGCCAGCCAAGATCTTGGTCCTGGCATCTTCCACAATGGGAAATCCTTGATACTTGTGTTCTTCCAGTAGTTGTTCAATCTCTTCGATGACCATGCCCTCGGCGGGTAAGAAGACGACGGAGTCACCCATAACCTCAGATACAGGGACGCCGAAATTGTGCTCTTCTTTGTTGTCGAGAAATGGGAATCCGCTGAACCAAATCATGCGATCAGCGATTCCGCCGTGGCCGAAAAGGTCGCTGACTGCTTTCGTGACACCAACCACAATCATGGTCGGCAGGATGTAGGTCAGGGCTCCGGTGAGTTCAAACATGATGACGACCACAGAGACCGTGATGTGCATGATGCCACTCAAGGCGGCAGCTGATCCGAGGAAGGCGTAGGTTCCAGGGGTAATGCAAGGCTCGTCAGGCTTGCAAGCGGCAAAGAATACGCTCTGCGGATTCGCCTGGTACAACATTTCAACCAGAATGCCCACGGTCCGCCCAAATGAAGCGCCAATGGCCATGGATGGTACGAATATGCCTGCCGGGACTTTGCAGCCATAGGAGATAATGACCAGGAATATTCTGAGGACGGTCGCTATAGAAAGCGAGAAGACGTTCCACCATTGCTTTTCCTTTTCACAAAGGCCGTGATAATCTTCGCCGCCCTCGCACTCGAGGAACAGGATCTCCATGCTCTCTGTCATGTCAATCCGTAAAAACACATTGGGGTAGCAGATGATGCCCGTCGCAAAGGCGAGGAGAGTTGCCTCGAGTACGGGATACTTGAACAGATACTTCTTCCTGAATGCCTGGTACCGCAAGTTCCACTTCATGACGAAGGCACCGTAGAGGCCGCCGAAGATACCCAAGACGATGTAGAAGAACGTTTCAAAAAAGTGCCAGTCGCGGTCATAGCTGACCTGGAACATGACCAGTTGGCCAGTCCGGAAGGGGTTCATGGCTGCCAGGACAGCAACAGCAACCAGGGCGCAGAAGTAGCTTCGCCAAAGGGTCTTTAACGGGAAATAGCTGGACATCTCTTCAAGGGAGAACAAAACCCCGCCAATGGGACTTCCGAAGGCGACAGCAACGCCAGCCGCGGCGCAGGCACTCAGAATCTCCCGTGTCTTCGAGGCGTTGTTCCGGTACTTTGCGAACAATCTCGAAATGACATTGCCCGTGCAGACGGCGTAGTGAACGCTGGGACCCTCTTTTCCTACGGAGAGGCCCGATGCGATGGCCAGTGGCAAGCAGACAGACTTGATGACCAGGGTCCAGAATCCCAGGAAGCCCTTCATCACAAAGCCGGCAATAATGCATTTGATTTCGGATATGCCAGAACCTGCGGCGTATGGGGCGAACGACTTGACAAGGGTCGCCGATGTGCATGCGAATATCGTCGCGAAGACGATGTAGAGGAAGTAGTTTGCGGGCCCAAAGCCAGTCCATCGATGCCATGCGTCGCAGCCATTGTCCTCGCCCCAGCAGCAAAAGTTCTCGTTGAGGTAGAAAGCGGTCGTACAGTAGCCCATCTTTATGTCGGACAGCCACTCAGTGATGATGTTCAGAAACGCAGCGTTGAGACCAATGGCTATGCCTATCAGGGTGACAACAAGCCAGCCTTGTGCAGCGTCGTAGGACTCCCACAGGCGATACCTCCATCCGGGCATGCCGTTGTCGACAAGGCCAGCCCTGCGACGGCGCCGGGACTTCCTGCGCGCTTGTTCCCGCGCGGCATCTTGAACCCAGTCTATTGTTGTAAAGTCCTCATATCTCTTAATCTCAGCGATCTCTTCTTCAATCTGCTGTTGTGCCGGCAATCTACGCCTCGTGCCCCCGCCCTCTTCGGCAGTGGAAATCGCGAACGACAACCTCGAGCTGATGGACGGCCGGCGACTGCTGAGGTTTGGGGTCTGCGTGAAGGAAGTGGTGTGCGACGTCATGGTGTTGAGGGCACGATCATGTTCGCGAGAAGCTGGAATCAGTGTTGACGCTTGGATGACGTCGGTAAGGGCTGCTTCTTCAACTCGGGGTCGGTTCTCGCGGAGGTTTGGTCGTGGGAGGGTTATTGGCAATCGTTCAAGCTCGAGCTCAATCGAGGCAGCTCGCTGTTCTTTGGCCAAGGGACCTTGACGTACCGTACCGATGCACCTACCACCTGGTGAAGTAAAGCAGGCACCCAGGGGGTTTTGGGGGGGGAATTGCGTTTACTCCTAGGACAGAGCTACGCTGGTAATGAGAGACTTTGCAATGTGGTGGAATTATGGTGCACGTGCTGGTACCTCAGTAACCCCACCGCCCCTGGCCCCATCCCTTCATCTCTCACAGCAAGCAAGCAACACTGGCAAGACTGGGTTGATGGAAATGGGACCTGCACACGCACTGCATCGCACCGTCTCGTCATCCTTTCTCCTGCCAATTACCTCCATCAACAACAACCCAACATCGACCACCTCACCCTGATTCCGACCTCGCAACCAACCAGGCTACGACGAGAACGACGAAGACGCTTTTGGTCGCGCATCCCATCCGTGCAACATCGGCATTTCCAATTCAAAGCATCAACGGGGAAAGCTCGGGCGCCCCTCAACGAGGCTATTGCCCCACGTCTTCACACCCTGATCCGTCCCAGTGCTACACACCACCTCCCCAAGCCGTCCCTCTCCCTCCGACCTTGCGATCAGCTCCCTGACCGAGCAACACATTCCCATCTCCTTCGCTGACGACCTCCACGACCCTGTCCTTGACGACGAACACGCTTACGAACACGCACTCGCCCGGTTGCTCCATCTCACCGCACTTTCCCCCAAATCGTCTCGAGCTATTGAGCTATTGACCTCAATAAACATGGACACCAACATGGAAGACGCTGGGCGCCCAGCCGAAGTCTCCCCCGTCCTTGCGAACCTGGAGCCAACCACCATACCTACTCTCGATGGATGGATCGAGAGCCTGATGAGCTGCAAGCAGCTGGCGGAGACGGATGTTCAGAGGCTCTGCGAAAAGGTCAGCCACGCCGCCCCTTGAGACCTGAACACGCGAACATCGTGATCTTATCGCAAAGACTCGCGTGACCCTTCAGAATGATTGATCTGACCATGCACAACGTACAGGCACGCGAAGTCCTACAGGAGGAGTCCAATGTTCAACCAGTCGTACGTATCGCCACCGCTCCAGCCCGGTCGCCAGCTTTGCTGACCCCGCATCATAGAAATGCCCCGTCACAGTCTGTGGTGATATCCACGGCCAATTTCACGACTTGATGGAGCTGTTCAAGATTGGCGGCCCTAACCCTGACACCAACTACCTCTTCATGGGTGCGCCCAAGACGTTTCCTTTGCCCTTGCGCCCTTGCTGATTGATGGACAGGCGACTATGTCGATCGAGGCTACTACTCCGTCGAGACCGTGACTCTTCTCGTCGCGCTCAAGATCCGCTACCCGCAACGCATCACCATTCTCCGCGGCAACCACGAGTCGCGTCAGATCACCCAGGTCTACGGCTTTTACGACGAGTGCCTCCGAAAGTATGGCAATGCCAACGTGTGGAAGTTCTTCACCGACCTCTTCGACTACCTTCCCCTCACCGCCCTCATCGACAACCAGATCTTCTGCCTTCACGGCGGTCTCTCCCCGAGTATCGATACTCTCGATAACATCAGAGCCCTTGACAGGATTCAGGAGGTTCCCCACGAGGGCCCCATGTGCGACCTCCTGTGGTCTGACCCCGATGACCGCTGCGGATGGGGAATCTCTCCCCGTGGTGCGGGCTACACATTCGGCCAGGATATTTCCGAAGCTTTCAACCACAACAACGGCCTGACCCTTATCGCACGTGCGCATCAGCTTGTCATGGAGGGCTACAATTGGTCACAAGACCGGAATGTTGTCACCATTTTCTCTGGTGAGACTGCCCTCAGCTCCATCAACTCCAATGCGGTGGCAATGACTAATTCTTACAGCACCCAACTACTGCTACCGTTGCGGTAATCAGGCGGCGATTATGGAAATTGACGAGCACCTCAAATACACCTTGTGAGTAACCCCACCCGTCTCGCGCCCGCGCAAGCAATACCTGATCCCCCGCAACTGACATTCAACAGCCTGCAATTCGACCCATGCCCTCGCGCTGGGGAGCCCATGGTGTCTAGACGCACGCCTGATTACTTCCTTTGATCAAATCCCATGTATACCCAAATACCGTCGTTTCGTGAGCATTCTGCATGTTCTCCACGGAAAGGTGCAGGCTATGATGACGCGCTGGACCTTGGGCCACGTGCGCCAGTACGCGGACACCCTAGTATGATAGGATCAATCCAAGGGCCAGCACTTGTTTCCAATCGACCCAAGAAGAGCCTTGTATTTGCTGTCCCAACTATGATGGGAGCGTCACTAGCGTTTTGTCTGCGTGTGGTTCGCGCAAACCAGTAGATGTTTCACCGCAAGGGCAACCCCCCGTATAATGATCGTTGGCGGCACTTCTAGATACTCTACGGACCATAGACAAGCAGCGCCAGGTGAAGATGCTGATGCCTAATGAAAAGTCATGTTACATATCCCGCCGGATCGATGTGATGAGAGTTGGCTGCTCTGCGATGTTCTCAGCCACTTACATTTTTGGCTGACCATGGCCGACCATTCGCCTGACTTTCCAATAATGAAAGTCTCATGTTGGGTGCGGTCTTTTCACTAATGCAAAGCCTGCATCGTCGCTTGCGATCTCGTCTGTTAGAAAAAGATTGCAAGTTCCTTCTCCTCACTGCAATCCTCAGGTGGGCAGAGTTGTAAAGGGTCTGCAGGTTGGCATCCTTCCTCCGCCAACAGTCTGTGCCTCTGAAGCATGAAAAGTGAAGATGGGCTGAGGGTTGCCTGCATCAGCACTGGTAAGCGTTCTTGCTACTGACGTGAGCAAGCATGTCAGAAAAAACGGCCAATCGAAAGGCCCTACAGTAGGGGTTGGCGATGATCTACTGGTCAACCAGGGGTGTTCCAACACTCAGTGTACCATTCTTTTGTCGACCACCTGCGAGTACTTGCTCTTCACGACTTGCGATAGCAAACTATGCACAGGGATGCCTTTCGATATATTCATTAGTAAGTGTTGAACAAAACAAAACCCCATCGTGGCAGCCCTGCTCGCTGGAGCTCTATATAGTCTAGTGTGGAGTGGTATCAAAACAGCCAAACGCCTTCCCGCGCCACGATCCTTCCGGCATTTCCTCCTCAGACAATTTCGTCGTCTTTCGAAGCAGCAGCCGTCGTCAAAGGCCCACCCTGCTCGCCATCAGCCCTGGACGCGACGGCCTCCTCGCTGTCTTTCCGGTCCGAGTAGCTGGGCGCGACGAGGGTGCCCTGCGCCTCCTGTTCCTCCTCCGTCATCTCGCGGAAGCGCTGGTCGAAGCGGAAGATGAGGTAGGCGGCCACGACGACGAGCTCGAGCATGTAGTTGAAGCAATAGTAGGCCGGGCGCTCGTGGTACCAGGCTGGGTCGCCGGGCATGCGGCGGGGGCTGAGGATCGAGGTGGTGCGGTAGGCGGCGCCGACGGTCAGGACGGCGGAGCCAAAGGCCATGAGCAGGGCAGAGCCGCGGACGGTGCCGGTGCTTCGGTCGTCGGGGTGGATGACGCGGGAGGCGAAGCTGCGGCGGGCGGCGGAGCTGCCGGTCGCCTCCTTCTCGGCCTGCTGCTGGCGGTGCTGTTTCTCGATGGGGGATGACAGGATGGCGACGGTGGCGGCAAAGGGCGCGGGCAGGAAAGCGATGACGACGAAGGTCACCGAGGCGACCTTTTGGGCGGTGAGGCAGTCCAGGCGCACCTTGGGGTCGTTGGTGAAGTAGGTGAGGATCGTGACGTTGACGACCGTCAGCAGCATGATGGGGAGGAAGGGGATGGCGGCGAAGAAGGGAATGGTGGAAGTCTTGCGACGCCAGCCTGTTGCGCCACGGACCCCGAAGAAACGGCGCATGAGGCGCGGCGAGACCAGGAGGTTGAGGACAAAGATGACGATGACGCCGGCATTGGAGATGATGTTGGCGGCGATGGCGAGGTTGATGTTGTCCGGCACGGCAGCGTAGGAGATGCGGAGCGTGAGAGCCACGATGCGGAAGACGCTGTAGATGATGAGGAGAACCTGGAAGGGAAAGGGACGGCCCCGGCCCTTATTTTGGCGGAGGATGAGGATGTTGGATAGTACGCTGGTAAGGTATAAGACGAGGTGGACGGCGGAGACGGGCACATCAGTGGATGTATTGGGGATGAGGCCCGCCACAGGAAACGGCGAGAGATATGGAGGGCGAGGCTGGATGATGTCAGTCAAGCCAGGGACGACGACCTAAGACGTCGCGGGCGTCAGCGCCATGGGCGTTGTGGTCAAGACGCACCTGATCAGACATGGTGTCGAAGCCCGAAGATGGATAAGTACAGGGCTGATAGGTGCCAAGAGAATGCAAGTATCGGCACAAATATCGTGATGGTGTATCGGAACTGCGACCCGCTGCGCCTTTTGTGTGTACAGGATGCAGGCAAGGGGTCCCTGATCTGCGCAAGAAGTGTTCTAGAAGACACACTGAAGACGGAAAGGTTGTTGGTGATATTGAGGTTGCAACCGTGATAATGATGAATGGCTTGGGATCGTGGCTGATATATAGTATGTCTGGATAAGTTCGTCATCATGGGAAGACGACGGTAATAGGCTATATACCAAGAGCTCTTCATCAAGAAACCCCTTCATTGACCTCCGCATTTTGCCGGGTGTCGGGATTTGTTGAGTCTAGAGGGCGTTTGCCAGGCCCGTTGGCTATGCCTTGCCATGACATGACGAGAACGTGCCACACTGTTCCACACAGCGCATGCGACAATGAGCCACTCAAGGAGCGGACGCCGCGTGCATCGGGCATCCAGGCTCATCCCAAGTTGGACGAAGTGGTGGGTCACTGGTCGTGATGTCGGAGGTCGGTGGTTATCAGCAGCGTCGGTTGCACCTTGTTTGCTGTGAACCAGCGCGACCACGGACAACGTAAGCGCCGGTTGGCCGTGCTGACGCCAAACCTCGCAACCAAGCTCGGCCTCCCAGCGCTGCTCTCGCCTTTACTCGGTTTCGATCTACGCGCCAGAGCCCGAAGACGAGTGCAGGCTGAATAATGCTCCACGTGCCAACTCCCCAAACGCCGGCCTTGATGCTCGCCGTGGAGTTCAGCTCGCTCATGGTTCATAAGAAGATACCTGAAGGCTCGAATGCTTGGTGCCAGAGATTGACTGGTGACGCATACGTGTTGTCCACCTACACAGCATCTGTCATGTACCAGCTGTGAGCCCCCCAAAGTCGTGGTCACAGCAGCGAATGGTGGCCGTCCTGTTGATGTGAGGGGTGCTGGGCGCTGTTCCTTGTACCATGCTGCATTTTTAGCAACTAAAAATGCAGCAACTTTCCCGCTTGTCAGCAAACCGCAGACGGTCAGTCAGACGACCAGGTAGTGGGCAGGCTACGCAGGCCGCCTACAAGCCTCGACCGCGAGGGGTGACTGAAAGGCATGGGAACGTAGGGCCTGATTGTCAAGTCGCCCAAATGGCACCTTGCGGCCTCCACCAGCAGGCCATGCGGTAACACGACCCAAGCCAGTGGTTCTGTCGCTCGCTCCCAGGAATGAAGGCGACATATACGTCACACTGCCATACTTGTACATGTCATGCCGTTGGTAGGGCTCTCCACCTCACGATGTAACGATTTGAGGAAAGTTCGTGTGTGAAGCCCGTATTGCATTCCAAGATGCCCTGCGTCTTGCCCGTCGGATCGCACAACGAGGAACATGGCCGTGATTCAGGGATCACGGTGATAGCATTGGCTGTTATGGTCCAGTTCTACAGCGATCGCTGTTTCGGAGTGCCAGCTCAGGGCCTCGCAACGCAGGCCCAAATAAGGGGGTTCGCATCAGGCCAGGCAAGACAGCGTCGACGGCTTTATTGGCGCGTCGAACAAGTCGCCCAGGTCTCAGATAGTTGAGGGAAGGGTTCGAGATGGGAGACATGGGGCCACTGCCGAGTCTTGAATATGGTGCTCATCACTCAGGGGCAAAGTAATGCCGAGCGTCCATGTTTGTGTCCCTTACTTGACCCAATATCACCGTATGCCGCAGTAACTTTCTTGCCTACCATGTACTGACTACTACTAGGTATCTTGGTCAGGAGGTGCCGCAATTCGTGCTCGGAAAAACAGAACAGCCGAGGACTCGAAGGCTTTCGTCCTTGGAGCTAGGAACCGCACGTACTGCGCGTCATTTTCACCAAACACGACGGTAGTTGGGCGGCTTGGCGGAAATTGGCCCCCATCGTCTGTTCGACCCGACAGCGCTCGCGGCTGACAGGCTGACGGCGAACCAGCGACACGACGAAGAGCGATACCACGGTACACGCATCGTCATTTCGCTCTGCCCAAGCCCCGGCCAGTCTGGCAGTCCTCTTCAGCCAATAACCGCAGGCCAACCCAAGACAAATCTTAAACGTGGCCTTGGCTGGCCGGGGGTTTTCTTCTTCCAGGCTAGTCCCTCTTCGTTAGTGGCCGTGTATGATCATCCTGGAACCCAGCCCTGGTCCTTGTCGACGCTCCTCTGTCAGGTTGTTGTTTATCACTCGACCTTGCCGACCTCATTTGCTGATTCAACTGCCTCTTGAGGGGTTGAAGAGGCCAGAGGGGAGGGCAGAGGGCGTCGTTGTGGTACCTCCATCTGAAGCTTTCCGCGAACGTCCTGCTGGAATGGAGGATGTCCTGATGGTGTGTAACCTGATACCACTGAGGATCTAAACGACCCTGGCGGCAGCGTGGAAGCAAACATCAGACGAGATTTCCGTGTGGACGATGGGTGCACAGCCCTGTGCATCACGACCGTTATAGTAGCACGGACGAGGTCCGGGAGCCGGGCTGGGCCTGTCGTGCAATCATGACAACGAACTTGAAGCAGAAGAAGAATTCTTTGCTGGAGGAATCAAACTGTAGCTCTCATCAAGTGGTGCACCATGAACTGATGTCGAGCTTGGAGAAACACCTGAGACTGTTCAAGGCCCGCCATCTTGCCAGGCACAAACCACAAGCAGGCCGCGTCAATGACGCTCACTCCGATAGAAACAGGAGTCGTCTCGCCAGCGCCTCAAAGAGCTACGAGTACTTACCTGGGTATGGTACATTGTGCGGAACGTGGGCGGTCCTGCATGTATTGCTCGTCGAATCACATATTGTTGCCGCTGGCAGCGAGTTGGCGACCTGAACCTGAGATACAGTGAGGCAAGGGAGACAGCGAGGAACTGTTTGTTTCCCTGGGATGAGATTGCGTGTTTCGTTTGCAATGGAAAAGATATTCCCGCAGACTGGCGATTTTGTGCTTGCCTTCTTCCAGTTGTTCATGTCGAGTACATCATTTACCTGACAAATGTGCAACATTTGTGTGTCCAAGAACACCGACCGCTCGTACCGCTCGGCCTCCCATGCCTACTCAGTCTTTCGCTAGGTACCTCCTGTAGATTGACAGCTCTGTCAACGAGAATACCAGGAAGCTGTGTCTGGCCATGGCATGCCCTGACATGGCCCCGTCGCGGTCGCGGGCCGGCTGGAACCTCCCGCTCTTTGTGTGCGCATCGCGTTTTGCCTCGTCTCCTGCCCCCTCCTGTTGCTTCCCTTCGGAGGCCAAGAGGGCTCGATTCAGGGTTCCTGGTGCTTGTCAGGACGGGGGACGGTGTGTACATGTATTGAAGGTAAAGACGCAGAGGGGCCAATTTGACGGCGGGGGATCCTGTAACGGATGCATGCCCTGAAAGGAGGAGGTCGGGGCGAGACCACTGCACACAACTGCCCCACCTGGACGACGAACCTTCATACTGTCCAATCAGCACCTCGGCCATGACCCCTGTCCCTCACGACTGGCGCTTGTTCCTGGACCTGAATCAGGTCCGGGGCTTCCTTGCCTAAGGTTCCTTGGTACCTAGGTACCTAAGGTACCAGTACTCGGTTGGTCCGTTCACCACCTCCTCCACCCCTTCCTGTCTGGCTTGTACCTCTCTCTCTGATCTCGCCCACCCGGCCCATTTCCCTCCTCTCTCGCTGCCGCTGTGTCGTCTTGTTGTTTCGTCTCGTCAGGTCGTCGACGTGCATTCCTTCCGTCGACCTCGTCAAGTGTACCGTGTGGCATCCCGCGCGCCAGAGGTTGGAGGGAGCGAGATATCCTTTCATGGGTTGCCCCTCTCCGTTAACGACAATTCTCCAAACGACAAACAAAGAGAACGATACCCGCACCATCGCTAGCCTCGAGTCTCTTCCGTCTCCCAGCCTCACGACTCACTCAACCTCGACGACTAGACCGGAGGGTTCTCCATCGCCCGGCCACCGCTGCCTTCGACCTTCCTTCTAGACCAGATCCGCACCTTTGTGCCTCTTAATCGTACTCTGTACACCCTCACCACACACTCGTTACTGTAGCCATTCTTTGCGCGACACCCGCATTCAGTCTCGATCTATTCTTTTTTCCCTCTCCCCCATTTCAACACCACGACGGCTGCTCGACCTAGCCCCGACAGTGGACAGCGCATGCCCGCCTCCTCAGCCGTTCAGCTCCACACTTGCGGCAGTATCCTCGACTTGTCGGATCCGCTGCAATAGGCAGAGGCAACCACAACAGCTGAATCACGTCCAGAAGTCGCCTGACGTTCTTTCCACCGTTATTCTGCGCCTCTTCTTCTCCGGATTATTACTGCCTTTGTCGCCTTTTCGGGATATCTTTTAATCATACTCGTGCTGCTGCTGCTGTGACACCAGGTTCGTACCTTCCCATACCACACTTGAGTCGTGTCGCTGGATTGAATGGTCGCTGCCCGTCCACCACCCCCCCTCCGCTCGCCACTCGTGGCTGCCACGCTTCCACGCGCCGGCTCTTGGCTAGAGGCCGTCGCTGGCACGCCAGGACTGGAACAACGGCAGTTGACCAGATTCCATAGCGAACCCGCTCTCTACTTTTCGCTTGATCATATTGACCAACCTATGTCTTCAGAGAAATTCTTGGTTACCAGCTATCACGCCTACCGCCCACCTTCTACATTTCAGGGACCATCAGCTCCTATAATTCAACAATCACACTTCTCTCTCCAAGACGCGCATCGTCATGGCGGTTTCTCGAGGAGCCGCTCCGTCGGTGAGACGCTCGCGTTCGAACCGCGACACTCTGTTCCAATCGACGACCACCGGAATTCTGCTGTCTCTGCTATCCGCCCCCCTCGTGGTTTCTGCGCAAGGCAACGGCCAATGTGTCTCACTCCAAGGCTCCAAGATGTGCCCGGCATTCCAGTCCGCCTCTGTCTCGACGACTGGCTTTGTGGCAGATATCTTCCCTTTCCTGCCCTTCGTTTCCAGTCGAGAGACCTTCGATCAGCAAATGGGATCCTACATCCGGACGACCTATGTGCAGCAGAAGTAAGTCTGACGAGTAAAGTCGCGTAACCACAGCAAAATAACTAACCCTCCTGCTCAGATTCGCCCAAGATTTTGGATGCGGCAACATCGACCTGAGAAACACCGATGAGCTGTATCCACGTTTCACAACCTCGGTCATCTGCAATGCCATTGTGCAAAACTCCGTCCAGGCCTGCAACTTGGCGAGCGATGATGCGCCGCCACTGTGTGCGGACACTTGCGTAAGCGCCCATTTCCGTGGCTCTGTTCAACAAGCTTCGTGCTGACGAGTTCTAGGCGTTCTACGCGCAAAGCGAAGCGCTGATCACATCTGATCGAAACCTCTGCCCCAACCCAAGCAATGATTTGATCTCCCTGATCCGAGCCGACTTCACAAACTGCTACATCCCGCCTGGCTCTCTTTCGACTGCCAATTGTGTGCAAGGCGTGGCCAACGAACCAAACAACTGCGGTTACGGCAACAGTACTATCGGTCTTTGCTCTTACTGCGCATCCGGTGGCATCAACTCTACGGATACTTGCTGTTATAACTCGGATGTCGACAACAGATGCGCCGATGTTGTCCTCCCCTCTTTGGTCCCTTCCATGACGTTCACGCCGCCGACTTCTTCACCTACGTCCAGCACCAGCAGTACTTCGGCACCATCGGAAGACGGTAATGACAACGGAAGCGCCGGGGGTCTCTCTGGCGGTGCCATTGCTGGAATTGTTATTGGTTCTATTGTGGGCCTCATCCTCATCGCAGGTCTCATTTTCCTCTGCATTGTTTGCCTGCGAAGCCGCCGCAGAAGGAACGACAGCCATAATGGGAGTGTCTTCAACCAGCCCTCGCCCTCAAGACAAGGTCCTTTGGCAGAGAAGACGGGCGCGCCCGCTGCTGCTCCTGGGTTTGACGTTCTGCCTGGTGGTCGCATTGCACGCATGTCGGCTCTCGAGGGTACGCCGGACTCATCGCCGAGCGGTGGTCGCCACGCGGGCCTCGCAGCCGCGGCAGGTGCCGGTGCTGGGTACATGGCAGGCCGCGGTAGAGACGACAATTCATCCTCCGACTTGGGCAGCAGTCCGGGCTCCGATGGCCGCACCGGAATGGGTGTTCTGCGACCGCCCCCCACCAGGAGGCACGGTTCCTTATCAAGCAGCTCGGTCCTGGCAGGCGAAGACCCGCAATCCCCAACTAGTGCGGGCGGCATGTCTTCTCCCCAGGGCATGGCGAGTCAGCAATCCGAGCAACTGCCATTCTTCAAGGACTACTACTCGTCTGACGACATTCACCCAGGCGATAGGGTTGCCGTGCTGTGGGCCTACCAACCCCGAGCTAATGACGAGTTCTCGTTAGAACGAGGCGACATGCTCAAAGTGGTGGGCATCTGGGACGATGGCTGGGCCACAGGTGTCATGATGGACGAGCGCGCCGACGAGTGGGACGCCCGACGACAAGCACAGCGAGACAGCGGCGTTTCCAGCACATCAGCCCGCGGGCGCGACACATCACCACCCGTCAGCGGCGAGATCAAGGCGTTCCCGTTGGTATGCGTCTGCCTGCCAGAACATTGGCGCAAAACGATTGAAGGCGACGGTTCCACGGAAACGGGATCCAGTGGCCATCCGATACCCTGACACTCACACTCACACTTGTGATGAGCTTGAGATACGTCTTTACGACAGCAGTTCCTTGTTTTTTTGTGGCATTTGGCTATGGCGTTCAGGCTTTTACGATTCATACTACCATTCTCCGTTTGCGGCGGGCTTACCATGTTCATACACGACCAGTCAAGCGAAGGCGGGCCACGCCGTTCTGATACAGGTCCGCTTCTGTTGTGTCTGAACGGCAGCTCTCCGTGTCCATTCTCAATCGTGCGACCAATATCGCGTGGCTCTCTTCTCCCTATCGACTTAACCGCCCTGTCACTATACCCGGACTGCGCGTCAGAGGTGGTTTGGGGGGATGAGCAAAGGTCGGGCAGAGCACCCTCTGTGGCTTTAATTTTGACTTGCCCGTTCCCATGTTGAAAAGGGGCTCGCCAGATGCTGCACGTCGTTGTAGAGTTATGACTGGCAGGGTTAGACAGAGAGGGGAAAGAGGATAGAGTTTTTGAAGGTTCTAAGCATCTTCATAAGGTATTGGCTTCATGCCATCCTAATTTACTTACATGACCTGTCTTAATTTGCGCTCGTGACCAATGCGTTCGTGTCGGATGTAGTTTCATGGTGCTCTTTGCCCACGTGCAACAATTGTACTCCAAGGTCGTCTGTATGAGGCTACTAGGTACCTATGTGACGGATCGAAGCTCGTGACAAGCAACGCGTGGAGCGCCTGTTAAACCAATCACAAGCCTCCAAATGCCCACTGTCGGGAGTTAGACAAACTGTCCCGCCGACGTCAGTCCCCGCATGCGCATGCTCCCTACCTACTGAGCTCCAACCACCAAGCCATTCACAGTCCCACCACGACAAGGCTATGCAGGTACCTCTTAAGTAGCGGGTAGCTAGCAAGCTGCAGCATTGACGACAAAGCAAACGGACAACAGGCAGCACAGGCAGAGGCCCGACATAGACAAACAACCAGCGCTTTTGTGTTTCCTCGCAGCCAAGACCCAGAGCGTCCAGCTCCGACCTGACCATCTGCCATCTACCTTACCAAGATGACTGGCCTATCCGCCACACCGACACAAGGCACCACATAGGCACAACGCCAGACTGACATCATGGGCCAAGGCTTCTCTCTCGCGACGCCGTATGCTGGCTCGGCCAGCATCGATGTTCCCGAGCTGTCCGACCTTGTGTACGAGCGGAGCCTAGGCACGGCGCGCTTCATGAAGAGCGTCCGCGCACGACACCACGATGGCGTCGTGTTGGTCAAGGTCCTGGCCAAACCCTACACGCCCCTGTCGCTCGACAAGTACAAAAAAGAGCTCATCGGTAGGTAGAGACACGATGGCGCCCGCACCAGGATATGTGCCACCTCATGTTGACTCTTCCTCTTCTCGTCTAGCGCAGCGAAAGGCCCTCGCCGAAGTCCCAAACGCACTCCCCTTCCAACGCATCATCGAAACCGAGACGAACGGCTACCTCGTCCGTCAGTTCCTCTACAACTCGCTGTACGACCGCATGAGCACGAGACCCTTCCTCGAAGACATTGAGAAGAAGTGGCTCGCCTTTCAGCTGCTCTGCGCCCTGCGTGACTGCCACGCGCGGGACATCTACCATGGCGACATCAAGTCCGAGAATACCCTCGTGACGTCTTGGAACTGGCTGTACCTGACCGACTTTTCCTCGCCCATCAAACCAATACTGCTTCCCGATGACAACCCCGGCGATTTCTCGTACTACTTTGACTCGTCTGGACGGCGGACCTGTTACTTGGCGCCCGAGCGATTCGTTGCGCCGGATGACGTGGGCACGAAGGAGGCCAAGCTCACCTGGGCCATGGATGTCTTCAGCGCCGGCTGTGTCATCGCCGAAGTCTTCCTCGAAGCGCCCATCTTCACCCTGAGTCAAATCTACAAGTTCCGCAGGGGCGAGTATGACCCGGTCATCTCGCAGATAAGCCGCATACCGGACAGGGACGTTCGGGACATGATATCGAGCATGGTGCAGCTTGATCCCGAGAGACGATACTCGGCGGAGCAATATCTCGACTTTTGGAAGGGCAAGGTCTTCCCAGAGTATTTCTACAACTTTCTTCACCAGTACATGGAGCTGGTCACGGACCCTTCCTCGGGCAACAGCCCGATCTCTGGCGCGTCCAGAAACCTTGGCGAGGCCGATGACAGGATAGACCGCATTTTCCTCGACTTTGATAAGATTTCCTATTTCCTCGGCTATCAACCTGGCAAGCGCGACACCCAGGTTGTACCCCTGGCGAGCAAGCTCGGCCTTGGGCATTTCCCAGTTCGACTCAACATTCCGAACCACGAGCAGTACGTGACGGGCAATCCGGATGGTCCCAAAAATGACGGTACCCTTATCTTCTTGAATCTCGTCGTGTCGAGCATCAGGCATACGGCTCGCGCGGCTTCCAGGGTCCGGGCTTGCGACATCCTGCTTGCCTTTGCTGAGCGAATACCCGACTTGGCCAAGTTGGACCGGGTGCTGCCTTACTTGGTGCTGTTGCTCGGCGACAAGTCGGACATTGTTGTCATCGCGGCGACTCGGTCGATCACGCAGCTCCTGCAGCTTGTGACAGCCATTTCCCCTGTCAACGCGTATGTGTTCATCGAGTACATCCTTCCGCGCTTTCAGACTTCGCTCCTCGGCCCCTCCCCACCCGTGAGCCCACTCGTGCGAGCAACGTATGCCTCGTGCCTGGGAGGCCTCGCGTCGACTGCGTTGCGCTTCCTCGAGATGGCGGCGACCTTGAAAGCCAACGGTGCTCTGACTGTGGCCGATCCCGAGGTGGAACCAGGCAAAGAAGCAGAGGTATTGGCTGATAATCTCTTCGATGATGCTCAGCGCGAACTCTTCTCCATGTTCGAAGCACATACGAAAACACTCATCGAAGATACGGATGTCTCGGTCCGGCGTGCCTTTTTGACATCGGTTCCGGAGCTGTGCATCTTCTTCGGCCCGGCTGAGGCCAACGACATCCTGCTCACCCACCTCAACACATACCTCAACGACCGGGACTGGAAGTTGAAGTGCGCCTTCTTCGATGCCATAGTGGGGATCTCGGCGCTTGTCGGCAGCGTCAGCCTCGAGGAGTTTATGCTGCCCCTCATGGTGCAGGCGCTGACCGACCCCGAGGAGTTTGTCGTGCAGTCGACTCTCCACTGCCTGGCGCAGCTGGCTAATCTGGGGCTCTTGTCCCGGGCCCGGTTGTGGGAGTTGATCGACATCATTGGCAGATTTACAATGCATCCCAACCAGTGGATTCGCGAGTCGGCGTCAGAGTTCCTCTCGCAGGCCGCCAAGTCGCTGTCGCCGGCAGATATCATCGGTATCGTGCTGCCGCTCATCCAGCCGTATCTGAAGACAGACAGGATACCGGCATTCGGCGAGCTCGAGCTATTGGACACCTTGAAGCGACCGCTATCCCGAGCTGCGTTCGACCAGGCTTTGAGCTGGGCGCAGAAGACCAAGAAGAGCAAGTTCTGGACGCCGTCACAGGAGCTTCGTCCCTCAGTATCCAGCTCGTTGCCCACCGGCCTTGCGACCAAGTCGTCCAAGGACCTGCACGTCAATACACTCAGGCAGTCAGCGAGGACGACGGAAGATGACCAGTGGCTGGCGAGGCTGAAGAACCTTGGCTTGGGCCACGAAGATGAGTTCAAGCTTGTAGCGTTACGAGACTTTATCTGGCGGCTCAGCCTCACAAAGACCGGCATTGAGAGTCCTGGCGAGCCTACCACGACTAACGAAGTGGTGTCCCTCCAGAGCCTCGGCATCACCCGTCAGACGGTCTTCTTCGACCAAGAGCTACCTCAGCAGCTGCCAGATACCCCTGAGCCGGTCAAGCAAGGGCCCTACACTATCGCGGACGCACTGCTCGATGCGTCCATGACGATCAACGACTCGGCGAGCAAGAGACGGCTGGCTACCTTGAACAGCTTGAGGACACGCGTGGTTGAAGGGCCTCCCTCTCGTGACGTTTCGCGCACGCGACCGATTGACACGAAGAAGAGGGCAGGGACGGGTCAAGGTAGTAGCCTTTTGACCGTCGGCAGCCCCGTTGATGACGATTCTTCCGTTAAGGATCAGCCTTATGCGTCACGGAGAGCCATGCGACACCAAGCAAGCGCGTTGAGTCTTCTGGGACGCAAGGAGAGTAACAAGAGCGTGCCCGAGACGAGCATGACGGAGACGAATGCTTTTGGAGAGGTCGAAGGGCCCTTTTCACAGGATACCGGCGCCCGCCCCGGTGTTGGGGACCGTCAACCGAGTGCAGCGACTCTCAGCGGAAATGTGAAGGCCAACCACTCATACGAGGGCAACGACCCCAGTATATTGAAGATGCTCGATGCCATGTACGTCAATGTGTTCCCGCATGACATTGTCGAGTTCGGACCACTCGTCACGCCCGTCAGCCGCCGCGAGGTTGTCAACAAGACGACAGGACCCGGGGGCGATGAGCCATGGAGACCTACCGGACGGCTTGTGGCGACATTTGGGGAGCATGCGGGCGCCATCAACCGTCTCATCGCGTCGCCAGACCACGTCTTCTTCCTCACCGGCGGAGACGATGGCACCGTTCGGGTCTGGGATACGGCAAGGCTGGAGAAGAACATTACCAACCGCTCGAGGCAGGTTCACAAGCACGCGCCTGACGCGCACGTGCTCGCACTGTGTTTCGTGGAGAATACGCATACCTTTATCAGCTGCGCCAGCGACGGCAGCGTCCACGTCGTCAAGGTTGAGACAGTGGGCGCCGCCGGGGTTCTGCGATACCTCAAGCTGCGCCTGTTGCGCGAGTACCAGCTGACGCAGGGCGAGCATGCCGTGTGGTGTGAGCACTTCAAGATGGACGCCAGCTCAGTGTTGATGCTGGCGACGAACAGATCGAGGATCCTGGCCATTGACCTGCGGACCATGTCGCTGCTGTATGTGCTGGAGAACCCGGTTCATCACGGCACACCGACGTGCTTCTGCATCGACCGCAAGCGTAACTGGCTCTGCGTCGGTACGTCACACGGCGTCCTAGACTTGTGGGATCTGCGCTTCAAGATGCGTCTCAAGGGCTGGGGCGTGCCGGGCAAGAGCGCCATCCACCGCGTCTGCGTGCATCCTAGTAAGGGCCGGGGCAAGTGGGTCTGCGTTGCGGGCGGTACGGGCCAGGGCGAGGTCACGGTGTGGGACCTTGAGCGAACGACATGTCGCGAGATTTACCGGGTCGGCGGCGGCAGTAAGGAGGCGCTGAGGGGCTACGAGCCGTGGCAGGTCGACGAGGATAGGGCCGAGGGCATGCTGGGCCGATATGCGACCAACATTGAGCCGAGCGGCGGCGGCGGCGGCAGCCACGGCACGGCGGACGGCGGTGTGCGCGCCATGGTCGCGGGCACGGCGGTCGGCGAAGACACACGCGACGTGCGGCATGCTTTCATCGTGACGGGGGGCTCGGACAAGAAGTTGCGGTTCTGGGACCTCGCGCGCGTCGAGAACTCAACCGTCTACAGCGGGCTCACGGCCGAGGAGCAGAGACCCATGTTCACGGCGTCTCAGCCGACGGCGGCGCTGGCGGTCAAAACGGAGAGGATCCCGCGTGCGGCGCCCACGGCACCCAATGCCGGGGCCGGGCGTGAGAAGAACGGCGCGGGTGGCGTTGGCGGGCGCAGCGCGCGGTCGACGGTCGTTTCGGTACAGCAGCAGCAGCTCCTCAAGGCGCATCTCGACTCGATTACGGACGTGGCCGTGTTGGAGATGCCCTATTGCATGACGGTGTCTGCTGATCGGTCTGGTGTCGTGTTCATCTTCTCATAAGAGGGCGTTTTTTGCTGTTGGGCGCTTGGGACAGGGTAGAACATGGATAGATACCGCTACATGATTCTGGGCTTTTTGCAGGTGATGATCGAGTTATCAGTGTCCGTTGTCCTGTGATGTTGGTTTGAGGGTTGGTGACGACGACATGAACATTCGTACCAGGATCAGCAACAAGGCCTCGGGTTTGTGTTGAATGGATTTTGCTACTTGGTAGAAGCTCCTCTACCATGAGTGTCATTGATCAGAAAAAAATCATCAATGAGAGGAAATGCAGTTGTTGTTGTGAACATCCAGAGGCTTCACACAGTGCAGACAGTGCGGAGATATACACACAGCTCTTATCTTATCGTGCGGCCAAAATTTCGTCCCCGCGGCGCTTGCGCTTGCACTTGCACTCACTGACCCTGGCCTGTCCGCTCCGTACTCTGTACTCTGGGCGCCCACCACATTCCGCCTACCGCATACCGCATCTTCAGCCTCGTCCACCATGAGAAGCGCACTCGACGCTTAGCCCTGCCAATTCCTCCACCACGACCAACGACGTCGCCGCCACTATCCTCCCTCCCTCAGCGGCTTGAACACGAGCTAAGCGGAAGAAGCCATACGCAGAGCCTTCAGTCTCATTCACCTTCGCCACGAGGCACACGACACCACCACCACCACGGTAACCCCACCGACCGCCCACGATGCGGCTCACGGCGGAGCTCATCAAGGACTCTCTCTCCTACCTGAACCCGCTCAAGGAGCGCGAGCTCGATCTCCGAGGTGCGTTGCGACAAGAACAGATACTACACTTTTGATCTAGAGCCAGAATTGATAGCGAGGCCCCTTCGCCGGGCGCGTGCGAGACAGGACACCGAATCCCCGCCATTGAGAACCTGGGCGCTGCCGGCGTGAGTCTCTTCCCTTCCTTCTGCTCTGCCCCTGCGCCCTGCGCCCTTCTGGCAGGGTCTGAGATACGTTCCTCGTTGACAAGCACAAGACTGACAAGACAGCCCCACGACTCGATCGACCTCACCGACAACGACATCCAGACCCTCGGCAACTTCCCCCTGTCGCCGCGCATCACCACCCTGCTGCTCGCCCGCAACCGCGTCGCCTCCATACAGCCCGCCCTGCCCACCGCCATCCCGAACCTGCGCCACCTTGTGCTCGCCTCAAACCAGATCGCCGAGCTCGCCGACCTCGACGTCCTCGCCAAGTTTGCCCGCCTAACCCACCTCGTGCTGATCGAGAACCCCGTCACCAGGAAGGAGGTGCGTGCTCTCCTCCCCTTTCCGCACAATGTGGACGACGGAGCGAATGGAGGACCTTGGAAAAGCTGACCGCGTCGCAGAACTACCGCTACTGGGTGCTCTGGCGGTGTCCCGGCGTCCGCTTCCTCGACTACGTCAAGGTCAAGGACGCCGAGCGCCAGCAGGCCGTTGCCCTGTTCGGCACGGCCGACGAGCCGACGGCGCTCGCCTCCAAGGTGCGTCGCCTACCCTCCGCCTTCTCAACACGGCATGCTGACTGCGCAGATCATGGGCGTCAAGTCCAAGACGTTCGACACGGGCGCCGCGGGCGGCATCGCTGCTGCCGGCGACCAGGCGCAGGGCTCGCGCCTGTCGCGCATCAAGCTCACCGACAAGGAGAAGAAGCGTCTGCAGGAGATGATCAAGCGTGCCGACAGCCTGCAGGAGATCATTCGGCTCGAGAAGATGCTCAACGAGGGGACATTACCCCCTGGCGTGCACCTCGATGCTGATGTCATGGAGGAATAAACCTGCCCTTCTTTTTTGTGGCTTGAATCCCCTGGAAAATGGCAGTTGAGTCTCGACAGGACACAGACGCAAGGGAATATCCTGTGGCGAGGGAAATAGATGCCCGCCTAGAGGAGAAGTTGCCCCAATTTTTTTTTTTGTGTTCC
>NW_009276921.1:1721999-1768396 GCF_000150675.1 Verticillium dahliae VdLs.17 | reverse complement strand
CAGCGCGGGCAGCGTCTCGTCGGCGCTACCTTTTCGCCGGCGACGCGGCGCGAGTCGCCTGGGCCTGGCCTTTGATCTTCTTGTACGTTGTCGTCTTGGGGATGACGTCCTCGAGGAACTCGAGATTGTCATTGTGCGCGACGGCGTTGGCTTTTCACCCCCCCCGACCTTTCTGTTAGTTTAATGCTACCTTTGGCGATCAAAATCGCGGCCCATCACTGCGAGAGAACGTGTACTGAAGCACGCCGAGAGAGGACGTACCTAGGTCCTTGTACTGCACGTTGCGGCGGGGCTTCCGGTCGAGCTTGGCCTGGTTGTGGGCTTCATTGGCGAGGTGCTGGATGAACATCTCCTGCGCCCTGTTAGCAGCTGACTGCGTCGAATCGCCACATCAGCGAGGATCTTGTTTTGCACGTGCCGTGGCGACTGTGATGATGAATGCTGCGTTGCTGGAACAGATGCTGATGTCTGGGTCCTGAGCGATGATCTTCTTGACGCGAGCGACTGGGGACGGCCTTGTTAGTGCTCTGTCTAGCTGGCTGGCTGCTTTGATCGGTCGTGAGAGCTGGTGGACGTACGGGGCAGGGCCGGTTGGCCCGTGACCTCCTTGCGGGGAGGGATGGCTGTGGTGTTGTAGGGCATGGCGGCGAGGAAGCGGTGGGACTGAGAGAGCTGGTGGTAACGGGATCGGATCTGAAGGTCTCATTAGTGATGCGGTCAAGAAGCTTCTCGTTTTTACTTGATGCGAGCGGCTCATTATGGTGCTTGGATTGCGTGACTAAGAGGCTGATGGCTCGAAGCTAAGCCAGTGCTCACTTGGAGATGAGATTGGCATGCGAACTCATCGCAGGATATGCCAAGCTCACAATGGGGTAGGAAGCACTCATAAGGCTGGGCCGAGGCGAACGCAATCATGGACAGGGGAAGTTATTACCTTGACCGTCGTAGAAACCTCCAATTGTCTGTCTGGTAAGAACAGCACAGCTTCCCAGTCTTGTTCGTCAAGTCTGGACAGCTATGAGATTGGAACAGCCGTCTAAGAGGTGAGGTTGAAAAGATGGGGCGTCAGAGACGCGTTGATGCGCGCGAGGGAGCTTCAAAATGCGCCAGCTGCCCTCGGCTGGCACCAACCCCTGATGTGCCCCTGAAACCCTCACACCCAGCATCGCTGTAGAGGACATCATTCCAGCAGACTGCCCTATCAACAAGTGTTTTCATTTGACGATGACATGGCTAGATTGAACAGAGGCTGCATAGAATCATGATAAGAGTTGGAAGACATCGACAAATATCGAGCCTCGCGCTCATACAGCACCTCCAAGGCCCCTCATGCGCCTTCCAGATCCCTCACTCCAAGCCCAGGCCTACTGGGCTATCTGACCGCTTAAACTCACGCAGCTCCTGGCCGACCATTGTCTTGAAGTCCAAGCCAACTTCGGCCAGCATGGAGGCGTGCTTCTGCGCGCGATCCATGCACTCGGACCACACCTTGCCGTCGCGCTCCGTGCTGCTGAGCTGGCGAGAAAGAATCAGGTTGAAGGCCTCCACCTCTTCCTTGGCCCACTTGACGCAAGTGCTCATCATGGGCGGCGGGAAGCAAGATTGGTAAACGGTGACGGTGTGTTTGATGAGCGTAAAGTAGCAGAACGAGATCTCCCAGATGTACTGGTGAAGGTCGCCCTGGAACGTGCATTGCCTGGCATTCTGGGTCAGCATGGGTGCATGGTTCAGCTACCAGCAAACTTGACTGACCTTGATCGATGCTGGATCACGTTGTGCCTCGCCAGGAGGTACGACTCGCGCGCACGGTCTTCGTAGCCGAGTCTTGTCAGCCATGACACGATGCGCCTCGTCTTGGTGGCCATGTTGTGGTACATGTCGAGTTCGCGGAGCAGCATATCGGCCACCTTGACGCAGCGCTCTTCGACTTTGAAATTGATAAAATCCTGCGCCACGGCGTTGCTCTTCAAACCCCTCGCAAGCTTCTTGAGCTTCTCAACCCTCTCAACGGCATTCTCAAAGTGTTGCAGCGCAATCTCAATGTCGAGCTCGTCCATCTGGCCCTCCACCCAGCGGAGGTTCTGTTGGTTGCCGTCCACCTCGATGCGCATGTCCTTGATATCCGACAGAGTCTCCAGGAGCTCAGCCTTCTGCAACAGCCCCGGGTCGCGTGACGCAAAGTAGTTGATCGTCTCCTTGGTCTTGTTGTTGGCCTCCATCTCAGACTGCAGGCTCTTGCGGAGCTCCTCCACGGCCTTGCGAATGTTCAGAAGCAGGGACGGCTTGTCGGGATCGTCCGGTTTCTCCGTGCGGTAGATGAAAGACTCCTGGCCATTGCCTCGGACGCGAATGGCGTCTGTCAGCTTGCTCCTCGTGCTGGACGACTCGCTCGACCCAGCCATGTCGAAGACCTCCACGTCCAAGAGGGGCCAGCACCGGTCTGCAACCAGCTTGATGATGTTGCCTTGTCCCTCACGGGGCGGCCCGTCGGTCTTGCGCTTCTTGCGCGACGCGATAAGCAAGTGGTCATTCAGCAAGAAGATCTGTGTGGCGCGCCGGGACTTGTAGGTGGCATTGTCGAGTTCGATCCACTGGCCGGCGTTCTGTATGACATGACGACCGGGGGCGTTGGGCAGGAACTTTTGCGTCCCCTCGACGTTCTTGTAAAGGGCCTGCATCTGCGAGTTCCACAAGGCGCTGCGGTCGGCTACGGAGCTGCGCTTGTCCCTCTTGCTGAGGCCCGTCGACAGCTCGCCATTGAGGCTGGTTGATTCGTTCCGACCACCCGCTGCTGCGCGGAGAGAGGTTGTGTTGGCCTTCAACTCGGCCATGAGGTTTCGGAGCGTCCGCATCTCATCCTTCAGCTTGTCGGCTTCGTGGGCAATCTTGATGAACTGGGTGCGGTTTTGCATCACATTCTGTTGGAGATCGGCCTGGGCTCTTGCCTTGAGCTGTCGAAGGGAGTCCTGGTACTCCTGAATCTGGTCCTCGGTTGCATCACTGAGCAGTCCGGCGACATCTGAGAAGCATTTGGTCAGTGGTCAAGTCGCGAACGATGGGGCATCATCTTCCCACATTGATCGGCGTTGAGATTGGGGTCTCGCAGAGCCTTCAGGTCGATCGCGGGTGCCGCGCCACCTCTAGATGGTGGAGGCCCTCCGCGCTTCTCGCGAGACTCGTACTTGTCGAGAGTGGGCAAGGCGGGCACGGGGGGGTTGTTGACGTCGAAGCCTGCCTCGGCAAAGTTGCCAAAGCGCGTTGAGTATCGTCGTTTGACCAGGTCGGAGGTCTATGTCCAAAGCACGCGTCAGCTTTCTGGGCATGGTCTCTCATGTTCAATTCGACCTACCGCATTACCTCCGCCAGGCTGAATCGGAGGGCGCTGGCGCTGCTGGGGAGGCGGCGGTGCCTCATTGATGGGTCGCAGGGCCGGGCCACTGGCAGGGCCATTCGCATTGCGCAAGGGAGACGGTCCATTCTGTGGGATGGGTTCAGAGATCTGTCTCGGGGCGCTGATGGTTGGGCGACCCCCCTTCCGCCGGGGGCCTGATCTCAGGGAGATCCTACTGCGTTCGGAGGACATTGGATGGGCCGAACGGGTGAGTGTTGGACCGGAGGCTGTGGAACGGAAGAGGCGAGCTCGTCGGTGGTGATCGAGATGCCACTGCTCACATTCACTTCCGGCGTGGTGGCATTGACGAGACGCATCAACCTGGGGTTGAATAGGGTGGCAGTTAGGTCGTGTTTCGTCAGGACCGGGGGTCGTTGTTGACTGAGC
Organism: Verticillium dahliae VdLs.17; assembly: GCF_000150675.1. Classification (NCBI taxonomy): domain Eukaryota; kingdom Fungi; phylum Ascomycota; class Sordariomycetes; order Glomerellales; family Plectosphaerellaceae; genus Verticillium; species Verticillium dahliae. Next base: position 1,764,618 of record NW_009276921.1, on the reverse strand, counting down.
TCTGGCAGCTCAGGCTCGGCCTGTGTGGGGAACAGCTTTCGGGGGTCAGTAGCCTGTACCCTCTGTACCCTCTGTACAGGAGGTAGGTAAGGTACCTTTAGTTGCAGTACAGGCTGTCCAGCGTCCGTGGGTCGGCGTGGATGTTTCTCTGCCAGAGCTCACGGTTTTGGCGATGTTTAGCCGAACACACATGCATCGGACAAGGCCTCGCTGGCGTGGTGCTGCACTGACGCGCGAGACCCCGGCTCAAGACCAACTAAAAAAATTGGTAACAGAGCTCCATCAATCGAGCGCCTTACCGAGTGCTTGGCCGATAAACCAGCTTCATTTCTCGACACTCGACCTATCACCCCCCGACGCTCCCCCATCTCGTCACCACCCTTAATTCTTTGACGACCAGCTCCTAGACCGAGTCCGCTCCGACGTCTGCCATCGATCATCCACCGCTTGGATTTCTCGTCACCGTCTTTTTTTTTTCTTTCGAGGCCCCTTCGTTCCATCTTCATTTCACCATGGTTCAATCATCCACGATAGTGACGGCATCCGTCGCCGCTGCCGCGACCGGCGTTGTTGGTAAGTTTCTTATCAGCCTCCTTACCAGGGCTTGAGGAAGTACATGAGAGCTCGGCCGAGGCATCATCAGCAACCGTCAAGCAGCTCCTTGGCTGTCTACATTGCGTCGTCTCTGGTATCACAAGCACCATGCGCCTCGTTGTCACATGGACCGTCCACTCTACACACAAGGCCATCGTCCGCTAACCGGCATGCACCTCTTCAGCCTACCTCTTCTACTTCGACTACCAGCGCCGCGCCAACGCCAACTTCCGTCGTGACCTCCGCCGCAACGAGCGCAAGCAGCACCGCGCCGAGAAGGAGGAGGCCCAGCTCGAGACCGTCCGCCAGCGTCAGGCTATCGCCCAGGCCGTTGTCCAGGCTAAGGAGGAGGGCTTCCCCGAGGATGTCGAGGGCCGCGAGGCCTACTTCCTGCAACAGGTCTCCGAGGGCGAGACTCTGGCCGCCGATCGTGAGTTTGCCATTGCTTCTCTGCCCCCGTTGGGCCAGCCTGGCTACAAAGATGGATAGCAGCATGATCGGAAGCTGACCGCTGCGAAACAATAGCCAACCACGTCGTCGAGGCCGCTCTTGCTTTCTACAAGGGCCTCAAGGTCTACCCTACCCCCAACGACCTGATCAGCATCTACGACAAGACGGTCCCCAAGGTATGCGAGACCACTCTTATCGTGACTTGAACCGAATTCGCTTGCAGACGCTAATCGCACCACAGCCCGTTCTCGACATCCTCGCCGAGATGATCGCCTCCGACTCTGATCTGAAGATTAGCTCCGGCGGCCAGGGCTCCTACACCGGCAGCAGCGGCCCTAACCTGTCCGACATGCCCACCGTCGGACTCGACTAAAGCGCCCGTGACGTCCACGAAATCCAGGGTCGTTCCCGTCGAACACACCTCGAAGGGCCTGGCCCGAACGATCCAACTCCTCCACTCTGTACCACCGCCCAAAAAAACAAAACACCCACTCCGAAGCCGGACATCGCAGGAACGACCCCCTCGTGCAGCATGTTTCTCAGCGATAGCCGGCATTCAGGGCAATCCTGACCCACAAGGATTTACGACGTCTTTGATTGTACCATACCAGCCGAATGCGCTGTTTGATAGAGGGACCCGCGGGGAGGAGACGCCCGCGTGGTAGCCAACTGTATACTGATGATTGGGGGAGAAGGTAGGGGAGGGAGTTTTGTCAAAAAGTGAAAGGGTATGCGTAGCCCGAGGCGGCGCATCCGCGGACAATACACGTTTAATTGCCCTACTATGCGTCGTGCGCAGGTTGTCAAGTTTTTGTTTTCGATTGGCGCCATCTTGCTGTCATTGTTCACAGGGACCATGGGCATTCGGGGGCATATACGTGAGGTTGTCATGAATCGTCTTTTTTGAACTTCCTTTTTGACTTTTAGGTTGCAAAATACTCACTTGGCTTCAATCTTCCGGCCCTTCCTGTCGACGCGGTCGTCACGGGGGTCGAACCCGCCGTTGCCCCAGGTGGCCCACTCGGGCGTCGCGGGCCCCATGTAGTCCTCGGCGCGCCAGTCGCCGTCGGGCCCCCTCTCCTCGAGCAGCTCGAAGAAGCGCTGGTAGTCAATGGTGGTGTGCCACTTGCCGTCGACGCGGAAGCGGTCGCTCGCCAGCAGGATGCAGCAGCTGTGGGCGTGCTCGGCGGCGATGCCGTAGCGGAGGCCCTTGTCGGCGAGGCGCGCCTCGAGCTTCTTGACAAAGTCGCAGACCTCCCAGTACCACGGCACGTTGCTCATGCTGAGGCCGGCGTTGGAGGCGGTCGAGGTGCCGCAGTAGGTGACGCCCTTGACCTCGATGAAGCAGGGCAGGCCGCGCTCGACGAGGGCGGCGTAGCCGTCGACCTCGTCGTCGACGTTGAAGCCCTTGACCAGCGTCAGGCGGTAGACGGTGCGCTGCTTGAGGCGGCGCTCGCGCAGAATGTCGAGGCAGCGCATGAAGCGCTCCCAAAAGTCGCGGTGCAGCGGCCGGTCGATGCGCCGCAGCGACTCCTTGTCGGCGGCGTCGATGGACACGTAGAGCTGCGTGACGGCGCGCAGCGACGCGAGCTGGTCCGGGTGCTGCGCGTTGCAGACGAGGAACGACGAGATGCGCTCGGCGTGCAGCATGGCGAGGAACTCGTTGATGTGCGGGTAGAAGATGGGCTCGCCCACGAGGGACAGCGCGCAGTGGCGGATCCGCAGCGCCTCGGCGTACCGGTCGGCGCGCACGCCCGCCATGCCGCGGAGCACCTTGATCTTTTGGTAGTGGCCCGCCTTGACGCCGTTGAAAATGTCCTCGGGCGGGTCGACGACCCAGCGCCACGTCGTGCCGACCGGGTTCGTGCCGTGGCGCCAGCAGAAGACGCACTTGTTGGAGCAGGACAGCGACGGCGTCGTTTCCATGCACTGGTGCGAGGCGATGCCGTAGAACGAGAACTTGTAGCAGGACCCGCGACCGCGCAGGGCCGATTTTGTCCACCGACAGATCTTGACGCCCGAGTGTGAGCCGACAATGGTGTAGCCCTGCTTTGTGAGCGAGGCATAGGTGGGCGAGTTTCTGGGCACCATCTCCTTGACCGTCGGAGGAGCGGGCGCCGCCTTCTTGGCCGCCGTCTTGCCGTAGGTCGTAAAGTCGACAGCGATGGGCGCCCCCTTTCCTTTAGCCGGCACCGAGTCGGGTCTGGAGTCCTTCATGATGCGGCCCAGATCCTCGACGTCTTCGAGGTTCTTGCTATTCTTCAGTTTCTCCGGCTTGGCTTCGCCGTCCTCGACCAGGGTCTCATCGTCGTCTTCCTCGTCAGCATCCTCCTCGTCGCTCTCGACAGGCGCACCGCTGCCCGGCATGCCCTCGCCAAGACCGCCCGTGCGCGCCAGCTGGCCCAGAATCTCGATGATACCCTCGGACCATTCCGCCAGTCGCTCGGCGTAGTCCGTCTTGGGGTCGCCCATGCCGACGGGCGCAGCTCGCTTCCTGCCCGTCAGCCTCGCCATCCACTTGTCGAGCTCCTTCGCCTGGAAGCAGAAGCCCTCCTGCTCGTTGGGCCAGCCCTCGCGGTCGCCAAAGCCAAAGACGGAGTAGCCGAGCAGCGGGGCGAGCGGGGCCGTGTCGATCCTAAAGTCGTGGTGGATCTCCTTGAGGTGCTCGAGGAAGGTGTCGTTGATGGTGTCAATGTTGAAGCTCGGCAGCAGGAACAGGTACAGCAGCTCGACGTCGCCCTTGGCCGGGGGCGGCGTGACGAAGTAGTCGTCAAAGTCGACCTCGGCGAGGTCGAGGAGCTCGGGCGCCTCGAACGTGCAGCGCGTCTCGGGCGCCGCCTTGTGCATGTCGCGCCCGAGGTCCTCGGCGAACTGCTTGGCAATCTTGGGCGTCGTGGCCGTGATGCTCGAGAAGAAGATGAGCGGCTGGATGCGGCGCGGCGGCTGGTCGACGTTGTCGTCTGAGGACCTGCGGCGCACGACGCCGCCTTTGACTCGCCTCGGGCCGCTGGTCGTCTTGGGTGCTCTGGGTGCGCCAGAGGCTTCAGCGACGACGACGGGGGGCTTTTCGGCTTTCGCATCGCGCGCGAGGGCCGCCTTCTCGGCGACTGTCTCGTCGGCGGCGAGCTTCTTGGGCAGGGCCTTGAGCTGTTCGGGTTTTTCGCCGGTGACCTGGAGATAGATTCGAAGGCCGACGAGGCCGAGAGCGACGACGAGCAGCACAGGGACGCGAACCTGCTGCCATGCATCGTGGAGGTCTGGAACATTTCGGTAGCAATGTCAGCAACTTTGCGCACGAGTCGATTGGCTAGGTGGACTAAGAAGGGCAAGAAGGGCAGATTCTCCTACCGTTGAGCAGGGGCATCAAAGCCCAGCCGTCCCGGGAACCAGACATGGTTTGATTCTGTAGTATTCGGTCAAAGATCAGGTCTTCAGTCAGTCGTCGCAAAGGGGGAAAAATCCTCCGAGGGTTGTCGACGCTCTGGCGATGCAGAGATGGTGCCCCGCGGTCGACTTTGGGTCGATGTCGAATTCACTAAAATAAAGTCTGCGGCGCCTTGGCGCGGGGCTTCCTGCATGGCTGCCCCCACCTCGCCCACCACAGACCAGAGTTCCCTGAGTCCCCTTTCGTCTTGCCTTGGACTATCTACCTACCTAGGTGCCTTGTATGCCTTCTGTCTTCAGATTTCAGAAGCGGTTCTTGTGAAATGCTCTAAATTTTATTCATGAGACCTGTCTATGACAACGGCCGAATCGCTAACGTGACGCTTGTGTCCTATATGCCAGGCTCTTACCTAAGGTACGTACCAGAGGACGTTCGACAAGCCAGTTTGTACATCATGAACGTCCCGCCTGCGCTCTTGATATATCGTACATCCCATCTGCAGCCCCTAGGAAGGCCATCCCAATAGCTTGACAATGTCCGCCATACGCGTCTCCTTCGTTTTCTTCTCCCTGCTCTTCTCCTGGAAAGCCTTGCTGATAAGCTGCCGCTTCGCCGCCTGAATCTCCAGCACCTGCTCTTCGATTGTGTTCTCCATGACAAGGCGCCACACCGTCGTCGGCCGCTTCTGGCCCAGCCGGTGCACGCGGTCGACGGCCTGGTCCTCGATGGCCGGCGCCCACCAGCTGTCCGCCAGAATGACCGTGTCAGCCGCGACGAGGTTGAGGCCGACGCTGCACACAGCCAGACTGCGAGCATGACCTTCGTGTCGGCGTCGTCATACAGCGCCGCGATGGCGGCATCGCGCTTGTCGGGCTTCATGCTGCCGTCGATGCGCGTCCACTTGAGCCCTGCCTCCTCGATCTGGGTCTGGATGATGTTGAGGAACGACGTCCACTGCGAGAAGATGACAACCTTGGACTGGGGGTCCTTGCACGTCGCCTGAACAATCTTCAGCAGTGCCTCCGTCTTGGAGCTCTGGGTTTCGCCGTCGAACGCATTGGCGTCATCGTCCTGGCCTTCCTCGGGGGCCGGCTCGAGCAGACTATCCACGCCCAGCGGCTGTCGGCACATGGGGCACTTCCTCTGCAGCTCAATGACCTTGGTGATGCACCTCCGGCAGTAGACATGCTTGCAGTGCGTAATGACGGGCTCGCTGAGCGTGTCAAAGCAGATGGGGCAGTCCTCCTGCGTCTCGATGAACAGCCGCAGCGCCTGCTGCAAGACCGCCTTGTTCTTGTCGTTGAGGACCACGACGTCTTGGCCCTCGAGGACCTTGAGCAAGTCGTCTATACGAGCACGACAGAGCGTCCAATGATTGCATGTCTGCCGCAGGCGTAGCAGCTTCTCCAGGACGCTCTGGAATGGCACGCGGCCAGTCCTGGCCTGACTCTGGTATTCCTGGAGGACGCCCTGCGCCTCTTGCAGCAGCACCTTGTACTTTTCGCTCTCGTCACTCCTGAACGTGATTCGATGCACATACTCTGTCTTGGGCGGGAGTTTAAGGTCGACAAAAGCCATGTCCTTCCTCCGGCGAAGGCACAAATCGTGCATAATATTTTGGAGAAGGGCTTCCGCTCTCTTGTGCCCCCAGGTCAGGGGTCGCGTGATGACCGTGTTGAAAATGGTCGGCTGCTCGACGCCGCCCGTCATATGGAGGAACGACAGCATTGATTGGAGATCCTGGAGATTGTTGACGCTGGATTCGTAAGCACATGTTCTCTCTTGTGATTCGAGGTTTTTCAACCAGAGGACAAACTTACATTGGCGTGCCGGTGAGCACCCACCGAGACGCGGCCTTGAGCTGGCAGGCCGCCCGGGCTGCCTGAGTCTTCGCGTTGCGGATGATATGGCCCTCGTCGAGCACGACTCGCCTCCAATCAACACTCATCAACGGTCCACGAGCAGAATCCGTCGTCTCCAGACGCTCCTTGGCGAGTTTTCCGTAGCTTGTGATGACAATGTCGTACCCGGACAACTCTTCAGAGGCCGCAGAGCCGTGGTGGATGTGAATTTTCGGTGCCTTGTCCTTGCGAACGTGTGCATCGAATTGCTGTTGCCAGTTGCTCATAACGCTCACGGGCGCCACGATCAGGGTCGGGCCGCTGCCTGTGCCCGAAAGGATCAAGCTGATCACCTGCAATGTCTTTCCGAGACCCATGTCATCGGCAAGCTTTGGAGAACCATCGTCAGCAACTTGTACGCCAAATCCAGGCTGGAAGAAAAACTCACAATCCCGCCTGACAGCAGCTTCGCCTCACCGGCGACGGAGAATTTCGTTGCCATATTGACCATGCCGCGCTTGTTTTGGTGCCATCTCCACAGTTGGACAGAATCGGAGGAATCCTTCTTCGGGAGCTGGGGGTCTTCTTGAGCAAGCATCCAGTGCAAGCCTTGCAGCTGATACGGAAGCAGTTTCGACACCAAAAAGGCCGGCTCGTCCGCCATGGGCATGGCAGCCATTTGCTCTTCGGTCATGGTTTTGATGGCATCCGCACCCTTGCGTACATCAATCGTCTCGCTCGTTGCCACGAGATCCACCATGGTTGCACCCTCGGGCGGTTCATACTTCGTCGCGTTAAGAGCCTGCTGCATACGCAGCTCGGCAGCGTCAGCCCTCGCTTTGAGGTGAGCGTTCGTCTCTGTCCCGGCTCCGCGAAATCCTTCGCCGCGAGCTTGCCCGTCACGTCTCGCCTCGGCCTCAGCCCTACTTGAGCTGAGCTCGGCAGCCTTGAAAATCCTGTCTTTTTTGAGGCGGTCTTCCAGCGCTCTGCGGGCGGCACGATCACTTGGACCGTAGACCCTCAGGCGTATGGGACAATCGTAGAAATTCATCTCGCCGCTCAGTTGGCACTCTAGTATTATCTCGCCTCGATCCTAGGATGGCCGTCAGCTGTGCAGCTTCCCGTCTGTGCTTCGTCGGAAGCTGGGGCGGCCAAGGACTCACCAGGTAAGGTGCGAGTTTGGCAGCCACATTGCGCGGTATGTGTCCAATCTGGTCTCCCAAAACATTGGTCACTTGCAGAGCATTTGAATCGTACTGTTGCCCCCGTCAATGTCATGGTTCCGTGCCGCCACAGCCACACGGCAGTCCAGCATGGCGCTAGGAGGTCAGTCGCATACCTGATTATGAGGTTCTCGGTTGCACAGCACGATCTCTCCCGCCGAGGCGTTGCCAGCATAATATCGAACACCAACAACCTTGGTAGCTGCCGCAGAGTCAGTTTGATGTGATTGCCTGGTCAAGAGACCAGTATGAGAAGCATGTCAAGGCAAACGTACGCAATGATCCGTAAAATTCCATGGGCGGTTCATCATTGGACTGCGTGAGGTCAATGACCTCGACGTCATCCGCGATGGGCTGAGACGATGATGCATAGACCCTGCCATTCTGGGGTGCCCAATGTTGGGACACCTGTGGACTCCAGGATGACTGAGACGTAGAAGTGGCGTTGTGTCTTTGGCTCAAGCTCGGCTGGGATGAAGGTTTGCGTCCTCGACTTGGTGAGCTCTGCGAGGGGTGTGATGACGGAGCATGTCTCTTGCGTTGAGGCGCTCCTGAGAAGGTTTCGTTCCTACCACCGCCTTCGTCGGCATCGTCTGTGAGGTCGATGACGTCGTGAGACCTCTTTGGAACTGACATGCTGGGGGAACAGACGGGGGGGTTGTAGGACTGTCGACCCAGCCTATGGATCTGAAAGATGCAATAGTGTGGGCTGTAGAGCTTATTCTAGAATTGAATTCTAGTAGTGAAGAATGAAAGATATGAGACGAGGCTAACATGGGTGAAGGGGAATCAGATGGGCATTGGAAGCCCAGGCCACGAAGCAAGACGCGTTGGTTCGTGTCAAGGTCATTTTCCCATACAGGGCTACGGGGTTACGGGTCCGGCAGTTTGGCGTACCTGCCAGGTGACAGATGCCGGGCTCCGGGTGCTACCTTCCCCTGCAGCTGCAGGTCTAGGCCCAATGAGGCCCAATGAGGCCCACTAAGACCCTGAATACTGTACAAATATGACCTGCATGCTCTGCCTGCCAATCTTGGTTTGCTGCACCACTCCTTGAAAATAGTTCAGCAGGACAGTACACAGCGCAAGAAGACAAAGCAGCACCAACAACTTGCTCATTCTCAATAGCAAAAGGCTTCCACCTTGAAGGCGAACGGGCTCCAGGCATGGTTACGAGAGGGCTGAGTCCCTGCGCCGTGCCGATCCGTCTCTCGACCCAGTCCCTCAACCTCCCGACCTCCTCTCTGTCCATCATCCAGTCCATGAAGGCGGCCGTGTTGGTCGAGTTGAGCGTCTCGAGCGCGCCCCAGGGAAAGCCGTCCGGCAGAGGCACGTCGCGTCGCACCGACCAGCCCTGCAGCTGCTGGTACTCGGGCGACAAGATGTAGCTGTGCAGCAGCTTCGCGCCCTCGGGGTGAGGCGCATCCTTGGGGATCGCGGCCGTCTGGGGCCAGGACACGAAGAAGCCCTGCTCGGGAAGCGTAATGTTGATGCCTGTCGGCGCCTGGTATCCGATGGATGACGTGAACGTGGCGGCCTGCGTCGTGTTGGCGGCTGAGAGGATCGTGTTTGGCGTCGCCGTGCCGCGGACCCAGCGAGGGTTCTGGGCGAGCAGGGCGTCGAACCAAGCGACTCCGTAGCGTTGGAGGCTGCGCTGCGTGTCAGCCGATGCGTCAACGCCCAGAAAGGCAGGGACACAGCAAGACTTACATGAGATCAAAGGCGTAGAGAACGGCGTCGTCATCGTTAGGGTAAGTCAACGCGAGCTTATTCTTGAGCTCTGGCTGGAGGTAGTCGTCCCATTCCCTGAGGGTGATGCAGCTTCTTGGTGTTGTAGATGGTGGACCAAAATAATATCACTATTCCGTACCAGGATGCGCCGACAGAGTCCTTATAGGCTGGTGTGATCTCGTCAACTCCCAAAGGTGCGTACTTCAGCAGAGCGCCCTCGTCCGCCCAGCGGGGATAGTCGTGGACGGTCTGTAGTATGATCGAGTCGACGGTGACGTTTCCATTTGCCAGTCGTCATCGAAAGCGGCGTCATGGTACTTGGAAAGGTCGACAGTAACGTTGAGAGTCATGCCAGGAAATCGCGCCACAAACGCCTGCTTGAGGGCGTCTTGCTGGTTCGTCTCGTCGCCGCCGTGCCACGGCGTAACAACGCCGTCTTCAGCAAGGGCAGCGTCATGGATTTCATCCAGCGACCTTGCCTCAACCTCCAGAGTGGAGTTGAACCTGAAGAGCGTGTTGGCGAAACAAAGTTGGGTGCCAATTATCAGGGCACCACAGAGCTGTGAGAGGGTTGAGGGCATGATGTGATGTAGTGGAAGAGAGTGGGTGGGAGATAACGCTTGTTCGGCTTCACGTGTATCCAACACTCGAGGCCAGAAATGCTCTGGTGATTTTATAACTTCCACAACATATGATGAACAGGGTATCCTGCCTGACGTCGATGATCCTGCTGTTGTTGCCTTGACATCGCGCGGCTAGCTCGACTTGAACGCTTTGAATTCGACATTTAACGAGTCAGAGGTAGTGAGACATCGCGATGCCCAGGTTCCTAGGGTGCTGTTTTAGCTGCTCTGGTCACATCTTTGGCATAAACTAGGCACCATGATTCAGTTTGGCTTGCCGCCATCTCCGAGTTCCGGCATGGGGATGTTGCGGTTACGGGACGGGCGGCCAAGCTTGATCTGATAACCTAAGGTAGGTAGTCCGGTGCACTGCACGCTATCCCGGTCATCGGGCCGGCCGACGACACCAGTGAAGCGCATGACGTAGGCACATCAACCCAACCTTGGATACTACACGTCAATTGTGAATGACAAACCCAAAGTGTTTCCCGACTCACGCTATGTAACGCATGAATGCTGTGGCTTTAGCGGTATACTGAGGGATGATGTGAACAGAGCTGGCATCGGAACGTTCCGAGGGCTCGGAACACGAAGCTATCTATCAGATCCCTTCTCGTATTTGCCCTTCGTCAACGGTTTACCCAGACAAGAAGGCCCATTGAAAGAGATATATGGCCCGCTGGACGGAACTGTCCAGAGACTGCATTGATACTCTGATCAGGGCACACACTTTGCTTCGGCGGCCGTCGCATGACGATGGGTCACACTGCTTGATATCGAATGGGCGAAGTCCAACTTGCACTGCAGTCCACCCAAGAGTCAAGTATCTCTGTTGCTATCGTTTAGTCGGCAATTCTCTCAAGCAATGTACAACTGCGTGCTGTGGTGTGAAAGGGTCAGTTGGTGCGAGGACGAAGAGCACAGATTCATCATCCATTCCATTCAGACACTCTCCAAAATCGCCTTGATACTTCATGCCAGACCACAAGTCAACCAAAATATCCTGCATCTCATGATGCTGAATTCTAGCTTCATGAACCACCACCGACCCCAAGTGCGCCTACAAGTTGTACCGAAAAGTGTCGTCATAGTCACTAAAGCCCACGTTGGGCTGTTCCGTAACCATGGGAAGCCTCGTCGCCAACCTCTCCCTACGCTTCGCATTCACATGCCGCAGTGCCAAGACGTGCAGAACGACAAGCACGATCCCAAATGAAGCGAAAGCCGTGTTGATGCGCACGCCTTTGAGATACCGTGGCGCGCTCGAAGTGGTGAAGATTTGGCCAACAACGATGCCTGAGCTGTTCCCCACGCTGTACACGATGCCGAGCGCCGTAGCACGCTTGAAGTGCCCCGCGAAATTGCTATTTAGCCACACAATGCAGAGGCCACACTGTCAAAAGAAACATTAGTGAACCGGCCATAAGATCACTTTTGTTGACATGGCTTACCGTTGCGTAGACGCCTGTTCCGAGGCAAAACACTGCCGCGAGGCGGACTCCTATGGTCGTGCTCGCGAGCATCATCGTGTACCCAGTGATGAGCGCCACACAAGCGCCGATGATGAAGGGGCTACGCAGCCCTATACGGTCAGACGCCAAGGCAATACCGATATAAGCGACGGTGGCCCAGAGGTAGACCGGCACCGTGAGTAGCTGGGCCTTGACACTAGCGTACCCCAATCCTCTTATGACGGCAGGCAAGAAGGTCATGAAACTGAAGAGCGAAAGACTGACGCAGAACTCGAGGACGGCGTGCAGGTATAGTTTCGGGTCTTTGAAAGCGCTGAACACTTTGGCCCATGAGAACTTGTCCTCGAGAGAGAGGTGAGGGTTCAGTTCGAGACGAAGTCGCATGACTTCGCGCTCCTGTTCGTTCAAGAACCAGACGGTCCGTGGATCCTTGGGGAAAATGGTATAGAGAACAGGAACGCAGGCAATGGTGATGATGCCTTCGATGATAAATAGCCAGGACCAAGAGGGCAGGCCGCCTGCGTTGATGTTGGAGACGGCTGAGGCTAGCAGACCCCCAACAGCACCCGCCAAAGCGCTGAAGCCGTACATAATGGCAGAGCGCAGGGACATCTCATTACGGAGATAGACCATGCCGATGTAGGCGTTGATGCAAGGTATCAGTCCGGCTTCGAACGCACCAATGATCAGGCGGCAGGCGTACAGCTGTTGGACGTTGGTGATGAAGCCCATGCCGAGGCAAGTGACGCCCCAGCCGAGCATGCAGACTGACAGTAGGTTTTTTGGTCCGACGACTTTGAGGGCAATCGAACAAGGAGCCTCGAAGGCAACATAAGTCGCGAAGAATAATGTTACTGCGTTACCAAATTCATTGCCTTTGAGGCCCAGATCTTCGGGGAGCCCCATAATATTGGTGTTGCCCTTCACAACGAGAGATTCGTGTAAGTTATCTTAAAGGTCAGAATACGCAGCTGCGGAGACCGGCGACTCACCAGGTTGTTTCTGTCCAGATTCGCCATGAGATACATGACTCCAAAGCATCCCAACACAACTGCGTCGAGCTTAAGCATGACCCGTTTTTGCAAGACTGGATCAGTAGCATTGCTCGATTCCGCAATCAAACTCCCAGCCGTTGGTGTGGTGGTCACGTCCCCTTCTTTCTCGTCAATCTTGAGTGACATGACGGATGAGACGAAGGATAATCTGGGCAAGAAAGAGTAATTTTGAGGTAAGTGAGACGTATAATGTCACAAGACTGCGCCTACTTCTGTAGATCGATTGATGTTTGACTCCTCAGGCTTGATGAGTTCTCCTCTTACCGTATCCTTCGCGAGGCGTCACCTCAATATATCTACACCAGGCCATGGGCATATTGGCCCGCGGTCCATGTGCTGTGCCCTCTATCGAGATCTACCATCCGAACGATGCTCAGCGCATGCCTACCTATCAATACTCCGCCAAGAATCTGGGGGTTGACCTCGGTGTTTCTCAAAGACCGGGAATCTTATCTTGACGTGGGGTAAAGGCGTCGCCATATTCGAGCCGATAAGAAGGCTATGATCTTTAGGAACGAGAGGATCAGGTCCCTGTGCACTTATGAGTACTTCGAGATACCTGTGACGCTGAGATGGAGGCATATTTTCTGCCCGATGCAGTCAGGTCAGGGTTGATCTGCGGGCTTAGGGGGACTCGGCCACTTGCCCGCGGCGCCGTCTTATCGCCCGGCGGGCAGACTGTTCCGCAGTCGATGATCGCCTCCGGCCGGCCGCAGCTTCACAAATTTGCGACTGGCGTACCAGATGGCGACAGGGGAGAAAGGGAGGGTTCATAGACATCTTTGCTCGTGCTGTTGAGGACAGGCAGCATGTCGATATCAAATTATCTGAACCACCGCATCTGTTCGACAGAGACAAGGGAGGGCACAAAATCTAGTTAGCCAGAAGAGATAAGCGAGCAAGTGTTCTGTTCTGGAGTGGAAGTCAATGTGAGGAATTAGATCTTGCTGGCACCATGCTCATCCAAAGACCACCCACTCTGATGCTGCAGGATCCGAAGAATGATCTCCCTCCACTTTCATCTGAGCACAAAGTTTGGCGGACTGAAGGTGTTCTAATGAATCAGCAGGTGTTGGTGGCTTGGTTGAAAAAGAGTGAAGGGGGTTGATGGACGGCAAGTGGTTTGTGGGCTACGTTGCCCCCTCGCAATGCAGCAACATAGGGTGATGGGAGAACCGAAGTTTGCTGACACTTCTCCTGAGATATTGCAAGATGAGTAAGTGCTGGAAATCATATATGATAGAACCCCCGAGTACCTGGATTTGAGGACGAAAGTGGAAGGATATTTTGTTACTTGCTCTCGTCTGGAGCACGACCATGGCTCCTCGTCCAGGCGCACCTAGTTGAATGGGCAACTGGTTGAACAAACTGCTATAGATGGGTGGCACTTATCAAGACTTGATCACTAATTCTAAGCTACCTACCTACTTAGGTACCTAGGTACCAAGGAAGTAAGGCTGGTAGGTAAGGTACGATGGGGCCTTGAAAGGGCTTCCCCACGGTACCGTGCCTTAGGTGATGGGTGGGTTCCGTAACGGGTGAGGAGTGAGGTAGCGCCAGCCAGCGATGAATGAGATTATCGAATGGCGCCCTGATAAGCACTACCTGTAGCCGTCAATACCTATAACGGAGTACTTGAACTGCGGAACGGATGCCACCTGTTGATGAAGTCTCCAAGCCCTTTGATCCGAGAAAAGCACGCCATCGCGGGTGGATCCATCCTGACCAATGATAGATAGGTTGCAAAATCACGACATTTCACGTGACCAGAAGATGGCCCAGCACGAGGGCAATGAGCAACTATGCGGCTCTCTGGTGGCTTTCTCTTCCTGCAACCTCATTTCATCTTCTCAATGTTTGTGTAGGATGATTCTTCGTTATATTTGCTATTCATGTTTACCCTTATTGGGTCACACGACTTGAGGATGTTGAACTCCGGTTAGTCGCCGATCAATCTGCCACGGTCACGACGTCCTGCGCCATCAATGCCGACACGAAACGAAATTCCATTGCACGCAGCCATCTCTCAGATCATGGCGGTTTGCCAAGTAGAACTCCCCAGCACGCCTTATCAATATTCAAATTCGAATCCAAACGCCGTCCTTATCGATCACGTCACGTTATGGCTCACGGACTCGGCAGGCGACGACCATGTGCCGAGTAGTAGCCACATTTGGGTACGTGGCTACGCTTGCCCGTCTCTGGGTTGAAGACATTGCAACCTCCCTTGGCGACATTAGGTGGTGTGTACACTGGTAGTCCCAGTTGTCAGTCAAGTCGATGCCGCAATGTCAAGCGATGGAAGAGGGGGGAGGAAGTCACGCACGGTGAAGGGACACAGCGAAGTCGCTGCCCTTGTTCCACACACGATGGACACCAAGCTCGTCCGCCATGTAGGCGCAGTCATCTTCCTTGTGCGTTCTTTCAGACACAACCTGCATGGGTTTGTCTTGATCACCATTCTCGGGGACGGCATATCGGGTTTCGGTCAAGTCTCCCTTGAGGATCTTCATCAGGCAGTGGGCATTGCCATGGTCATGGATGGGACTGCCCTTGCCTGGCGACCAGACAAGGACGAGCTGTCCTTGGGGGTTAGATGCTATTCGATCCCGACGTGGTTTTTACGACTATCGGTCTAGGACTTACGAGGTTGCTCTTGCCGTTGCCATCATCGACGAGGTTTCTGGTGTATCCCCTTGATGCGTCGGCGAAGGCGTACTTGGCCCAATCCTCCTCAGACGAGATGTAGTCTCGCATCAGAGCGGCCAAGTAGTCGACGTCGATGTCGTCCGAGTCGAGACCCGACGACGGCCCAAGGGCTGTTTTCAACGCCTGCACAAGACGATCGAACTTGTTTGCATCGGCCTTGGAGGAGCCGTACCCGAAGGCCGAGTGGATCTGGTTGATGATGTCGATGGCCATGGTTGGGAAGATGAAGTAGATGTTGGGGGGGCTTGTTTGGTTCAAAGGTTGATCAAATGGCTATGGAACGATAGCGGTGATGAATGAGTCTTGGCTGGGAAGCGGGGGCAGATGAGGACCGTCGACTGTCCTTTGCTTTCACACTCGCCGCTGGCTGGGGAAAACGAGCGACCTGGGCGACCCGACAATTCGACGTGGGCGGAAGGGCTCGGAGAGACTGGATGATCCAATGGTCGTCGACACTGGGGTGGTGTGGGGCAGAAGTGGACGTTGACTCGGGCTGAGTGGTCGGTGGTGCGTACTCGCAGCGCCAGCGATACGGAGATTGTCGTCGGATCGATTGGAGGTCGTGCGGAGGGCTGCGGCAAAAGGGTTCCTCGTGATCAGGGGTGCGACGCATAAGGTCATAGCCTGCTTGGCGGGGAATGCGGTGTGCCCAGTTTGGTTGGCGGCAGAGATGGGAACTATGTGGAGGCAAAAGCCGTCGATAGACGATGGAGGCCGTCGTCGGGCGTCTTCTGTTTTTCGTCGTTGTCAACGTATTGGTATGAGCAAGTTTGAGGTCACAAAGTGGAAATGGTGGCCGGTTTGTCGGCAGCTTCCGACAGCGGAAACAACGCATGCGAGGTTTTGCTGAACAGTTGCACACTAGACCCTGAACCGCTACAACGGTCCAATTTTAGCAGCCTTTGTTGGGCTTGCGTCACGGGTCTCCGCCGATTTAGCGCCGAAGTTCGCAGTTTTGTGATTGAGTCTCCAAGGCGGACGGCGGGGCCGATGGCGAGTGGAGTGCAGGGGCCGCATCGGCGCCGACCACCATGCGATCCACATCGAAGACCATTGGGGATATGTACGTAAAGTAGTATGCCTTTGGTCTGATTCCTGAATACGGAGTCAACTCTCGGTCCATTCGAGTGTAGATAGATGGAGAATTATGCTTGCGATGATCTCAAGTGTGCCATAACAGACTGCAATTGGATGCACAACGCCACTTTGGGCGACGAGCGAGCACTACAGAAAATAGCACTCATCGGCCAAGGACCGACGCACGATGCCATCACGTTCAGAACAGGCACAAAGTAACGAGATGTCAAGATGCGCTTACGCGGGACCTGGATCGAGCTTTGTTCATGTTAGGCACACAGGCTATCATGTGAAGAGATGCGGAAAGGCAAGGGTCGGGAACATAAATCAGATTATGACCTCCCAGGGCGCCATGGCCTTTGGGCTCAAGGGGAAGGGCGCTTGCTTATGTAAGGTTACCTGGATCATATCGAGCTTTCTTCCCCAGCGTCAACATCGCGACACCGTGCCCTGTCACGACTATCCAATTCGAACCCAGTCCAACACTTTCGGTATCATCCACCCGACAAATCCAACGAACGGGCCCTTACCATTCAAATTCCTCGATGATTCACCGCCGCCCACCTCTCCCCCGAACATCCGCACGACCATGAACTCGCCACCGACACCAGTCAATGCGCGACCAACACGGCCAGATTTTACCCCTTCTGCCGATTTGCTCGAGGCCTCACTTTACGATTGTATGCAAAATCAAGCTGAAGCCACTCCGGAAGCAGATTTCGACGACAGCCGACAGGAGGGGCACAAATACCGCTGCGAGCTAAGTCGAGCAAAGCTGCCGCCCAAGGAAGCCATCCATTGTCGACAGCAGATCCAGATGTTGTCGTATTGGATGTGTGAGGGCTCGTGGTTGCAGGATCTGTTGAACGCCAACTTGGATGCCAACGACAACGTCAAAGACTGGAAAAAGTTGGTAACCGGACTCCGGAGCCTTCTCACATCGCTTGGGTTATCACTACCCGAGATTGAATCACGTCGACAAGTCGGGATTGACAATCAGCAATATTGGTTAATCGAAGCTACGCAATACGACGACACCTCGACACGACTGGAAACAAGTTGGCGGACAAGACAATTTTCGAGACGACCGAGACGTATTTCAAAGAAGCTGCCTGGACAGCTGCCACCGCGAGGCGCCGCATCTCTAACCGCTGATCGGGTATCCAATCGGACAAGATCCAAACCCCGACCAGCACTGCGGCGCAATGGGCGTTTACCGCCGCAGCGCTCAACGGCCGCGCTAGGTGGTTAGTCGGCAGTTCTTGGCTGTATCGCCTCGGCGAATGAACATCATTAAAGGACGAGCACTTCCCTCCCCGTCGGCCCAAAGTCCAAGCTCGTTGACGCAATATCACATCGTCATGACTGTCGAATACACCTCATCCCTCGACCGCGTGGTTCTCTTTCTCGGTAACTTTAAATTCGCCGACAGTGCTCTAAGCGGCAACAGCCTTCTTTCGCTGTCGGAGAACTCTCGATACGATTTCGAGCCTCCTCGTGACGAAGCCGGCACATCGACATCATGGCTGGGAGGCCAAGAAAAGGCCAGACATCAACTGGACCTGGTGTTGCCTGAGAATGATCACCAGTCTCCGTGGATGATCATGGAGTATATTCCTAGGATATTGGATCCCGGGGGTCATTAACGGCCCAGATGCCCCTATTATTCTCCTCCAAGTTTGCAGCGCATTGGCACACATGCACGCTAATAACATCACCCATCGAGATATGAAGCCAGCTAACATTCTCATACAAGACATAAAAGTTAAAGACAAAACACGACTAATTACCAAATTAGCGGATTTCGAAACTGCGAAAAAGCACCCTGGGGATTACTTGGACACCTTCACCGAAACACCCATGTACATGGCTCCCGAGTTTCTCAAACGACCCCTACGCTACAATAGCAGCTGCGAAATCTTCTCCGTGGGCATCATCGCGGTACAGCTTCTTACCTAATAGCAACCTCAATCCGACGACCGGTGGATTACAGCTCAACTGCAGTCTATTGATACGCACTGGACTTGGATCCGTCAGACTATCCTGCCGAAGGTCTAGGGAGAGCTTAACACGTGATAGATTCCTTGCTTGATAATGAACATGACGTAAAACAACCGATGGCTTGAGGGATGGCCGATAAGGATGGCGCTCGTAGTGGATGATTTGCTGCATCTCCGCATGGACGAAGCACTGTTGATGAAGACCGGGACGGTCCAATCCTTTGAAGGCTTCCAATGGTACAATCCGAATCTGGCTGAACAGCGCTGTATAGTCTCCTTGCGATTCGGACAAGATCTTGACAAAAGAGCCGACATCGAGCAAGTCTATCGACTTGGCGGATCTCTGGAGCCTCTGCTATCCTTGACGGGAGTTCCAGGGCCTTGAGATAGTCTTCAACGGATTTATTGCCTCCAAAGCGTGCTACTACGGCGCATTGGCGAACAACAGTCTTGATGACATTGTGCCTATCGCTTCTATCCGTTCTGTGCTTCAACAGAGACAACAGGACAACAAGTTCCTGAGCCTCCTTGAGAAGGAGATCAACTTGTGGGAAGCGATTGTATTGCTTTCGGATTGCGTTCAAGGTCCGAACGATTCGATCTCCGTGAATTAGCTGTACTCCTCTGATATGGGAAGCCTTGGGTAACTAGGCAGGACGAATACGGGACAGGATCCGTCGCTCATCAAGCTGAACCACCTCTTCAAGCAACTGATCTTGAAACTCGCTGCGAGCTTTCTCTAGCGCCATCCATGGTTAGCTTCGTAAAACCTGTGACAGAAGATGTGACGCACTGGTGATGGAGTATCGACTAGCAATTGCTAGCATTCGTCGCAGTCCTCGGTGTCCGAAGCTCCATCACCGCCCAGGATCTTGCTCGCGCTCTCAACTGTCTGCGATCATGATCGTGGCTCACGAGCGCGATGATCTGACTGCGACTTCCAGCAGACGGTCCAAACCCCCTTCGCAAACAATATCCGGTCTCAAAGACTCCGCGTTTCGAACGCTTGTCGCGCCATGGATTCTTCCAAGTGGGGGATAAAAGGGGCAGGCTGGGCTCTCAACCCAACAGTGTCTGATAAGTGAGCTCAGCATAGCACGCTCCAACCCTGCTTCTACTTTCCCCTTATATCCACAAGCCAGCTCTCTCTCTCTCTATCTATCAATATGCCAAGCACTTCATTAACGACCCAGCACATCTCGTTGCTACCTCTCTTCGAAGCCTGACCATTACGAAGCCTTCCGTTGCCCTCGACGTAGAGCACAAAGCTGCATATCGTCGTACCTTGCCTCATGCTGGTCCGCAAGTATCGATCGTCTCTGGCGGCGGTTCAGGCCATGAATCCTCCTTTTCCGGCATGGTCGGCGAGGCATGCTGACTACTGCTGTCACTGGCACAATCTTCGCCAGCCCTTCGGTAGAGCATATCCGGACCGCCATTGCTTCACTCGTCAATATCTCGCAGTACGTCTTAATCACTGTTACGAACTATACTGGAGACGTATTGAACTTTGGCATGCCCGTTGAGAGGGCCAAGGCTGCGGTGACAGCCGCTGAGATGGTCGGTTGGACATCCACGCTGAAGAAGAGCAGTTGCATATTGTCTGAATACACCGGCTCGTCCTGGCGATCGCACCCTACTCGAAGCTTTGCACCCATTTGTAGAGGTGCTTGGTTTGACGGGGAACGCCAAGCAGGCCGCTGATGCCGAGCTCGAGGCAGCTCTGGAAACCAAGGGAATGCAGGCCAGTCTTAGACGAACAGTTTACGTTGGCGGCAGCGGACACCAAGAGGTTCTTGATCCTGGAGCTTGGGGTTTGGCGACCTTTTACCAAGGCCTTTCACGTGGCTGATAGTTCCTGGATGGCCCAGAAGCTTTTGGGAAGAAGCTCGATCTCGAACCGTGGTCATATTACTAGACCTGATACTTGAAATACTGGTCCAAATTCCTTTGGTGGATATATCAATCTCCTGAAATAGGCATGTTCAATGCCTTGAACGACAACCATTTACTTGCCGCGAACAGAAATCCGTCATGAAGCCCACCTTGTTCTTACTCCATCACGTTCGTTGCAAGGTCCAAACCCCAGCTCACATCCGCATCTGCACCTGCGCTCCCGACCACCGCACCGGCCTTTGCGCGAACAACGATCCCTGAATCTGCTGCCGAATTATGTGAAACAGCTCGTCGCCACACGTTCCAACTGTCGGAATATTTTCACGTGTATCATTGTCGTAGCCGTCACCATTTGGCGCAGGTTTACCATCGTCGATGCCCTTTTCGGCAGAGGAACTACTGTTGTCACGGTTATCGCTGCTGTCGCCAACTGCATCTTCTTTCTCAGAAGAATCACGTTCAGCGACGGGCTCGCTTTCTCCACAGTTTGGGCTTCGGAGTCGACGCGGCTCCAGCGGCGCTCGTGGCATGGCCAATCACCCTTTCGTCCTTGACGGCTCCCTTCGAGATCTCGCCGTCCAAATCAGTACCACGTGGTTCATACGAACCGTCTGCAGCACCAGAATTCACGGCCTTGGGGATGTAGCCAGGTGCCGGGTTCGTCACCTCCTCGAGCTCTACCTCCGGCGGACCTTCAAAGTCTCCGTCCTCGCACCTCGACTGAATGACTTTGCACAGCTTCTCGTTCCACAAGTCGCAGTTCTTGACGCCTGTCGGTGGCGTTGGGTTGAAGCACTTGTCGCCCTGTGCGAAGCAGGCCTCGACGGCCGCCCAGCATCCGAGATCCGTGTCGTAGGGCTTTAGCGCCTTTCCACACCAGTTGGCGTTCTTGAGCTTGCAATCGCCAGGGATGGCGCCTTCAAACGCCGATTCCTTGAATGTGGAGACAGTGGATGAAGAGGAGGAGTCAGCTTGGGGAGAGTACGGCTCCGGCCCAGGGATAAGGTACGGCCACTTTGGCTCCCAGACGTCGAATGTGTTGCCCTTTTCCGAGCCGTCGACATGGCCAGGGATGCTGACTTTGTACTTGTCCGGCACATCGAAGGTTCGAGGTCCTTCCTCTACATGTACTTGGGCGCAGCTGACATAGTATTGAGGGTCCCCCTTGCTGTGCGCTTGGTGCAGGGCAAGAATCTCAGAGCGAACGAGATAGTTGCCCTTGGCGAGGCCAGAGGGGAGCTCGAAGGAGAGGAGGCCCTTGTTGGCAATGAGATTGTCGACGCACCATTTGCCAGTATCCTCATTGTAGCCCTCGTGCCATAGCTTTACCCAGCCGGCTCCTGAAGCTGGATCGTTCAGGGGGTCATCCACCTTCTTGACGTAGATGGAACAGGGCCCAACATGGGACGGATCGATGGCTCCAGGGTTACTTGCGTCGGGCCAGGTGCGGAACTCAAAGGTCAGTGTCGCGCCAGCGGGAGCGGGACAGACGAATGCTGCCGGTGTATCACCGTTTGCGCCTAGCATAGGTAGTTAGCACTGCGTCGAAATGGTTGGAGATATAGCAGGAAATGCATCGTACCGCAAGCCATATCATCACTCTCGAGGCCGTCAACTGGAGAAGTGGTCTTGCTACCGTCCTCGGGCATCCGAAGACAAGTTCCATCACCCTGAGAGACCTCGTCAATGTAGAGCTTCGAGAGAAGGGTATGCGCAGTCGCCAAGGGAGCTGCCGAGACCCCCAGGGCGAGCACCACGGCGGCCTTCATGTTCATGGTGATATCTTTGTACAAATCAGATTGGCGTGGAACAGCGTGCTACGTGCAAGGTACGATGATAAGAAGTAGCAAGGGAAGAGGGCGACAAAAGTAGTTGTACACTGTTCAACAGTGTTCTGCCGGGCAAAGTAATAGAAGAGTAAATGAATGAAAGAATCCAAAAGCCCGAGGCTTGGAAAGAATAGCGGCGAAGATGGATGAGTGAAATGACAGTTGCCGAAGACCTAGAGGTCGAAAGAGGATGAGGAGAAACAGATCAAAGTCATTGTTAGCGATCATGGACCAACTTTTATATACAGTGCCCTCGGGTTCAAACATGAGGATAATCTGCCGACAGGCCATTTGAACAAGATCGAGCACAACCCCATCATCACACGATGTGTTGCACATAGCATCCAGCAGCCCCTGAAATGAGCGTCTCCTGATTGATTCGCGCCACCGCGGCTGCAGCATAAGCAACACGCATTCTCGTGGCGCGCTCTCTAGCCGAAGGGCAGAAGGGTCGTGCCGTCGTCTGCAAGCCTTTTAGCAGGCCGAAAATGCAGCCCTTTCCCGTAGTCCTTCGCAGCCGATGGCGTACTCTAGCATCCTATCAGGCAAGACAGGATGAAACGAGCGATTTCGTCTCGTAGCAACTCGACTTACTTTGTCATTCGAGGGCGCTCATCCAACACTGAGGTGGAGGGATGACGGCCTCGCTCAGGGGGCGATGAACGGCCTCTGGCTGGCGATCAACCTGAGCCTGCGTACTATCAGCGGGTCAAATGGCAGCGAGTTGATGCTTACCACAAATCTTAACATTGTGATGGATGACCTGCTGAACGATCGTCGTCGTCGTCGTCTCTAGCCCGCGCCTCAGTCTTACCCCGCAAGCCTTGTAAACGTCAGACGGCACGATGCCTTACTCCGGTCGAGCTAAGGCACGAAGCCGACGGGTGCTTTCAACTCAACAAAGCAAGGGAACCTTTCTCGCGACGTATCGCCTGCAGTCACGGCAGCCAACCTTGGCGCCAGACGCGCCCCCTCCTTCGAGACAAGGCTGGGAGTCACAAGCATGGCCGCTTGCTCGGCGAAAGGAAAAGTACGGAGGGCCAATTAACAGGCGACGATCATCTAGGAGGCACGACTTCTGTCAAGAAAACCCGATTGGGTGACCCCGAGCATGTGGCTGTCGGGTGTCCTGCAAGCAACCGCGCGCCCCTGATTCTGTCCGCTGTACTTGAAGCAAGTGGCAAGAGAGGCTGAATGGTTGCCGTCTCTGCGCTGGCAGCCGTCGACGCTTTTTTTCTTTTTTCCTGAGCTCCAACCTGCGCAGGGCCGCCACGGGTGATCGATTTGTGAGCACACCTTTGGCTCTCAAAAGAGTGCTAGGCTGTGAAACAATCACCTACGGACTTCCCACTCCTCGGAACAAAAAACACCAGCTTCATCGATATGGTAGGTGTAAATAAAAGAAGTGAGCAGAGTTAACTTCGATTGGCGAGGTCGGGCTGACGACCAGTCCACCCGGGAAGACTACTTCGCGGCTGCACGCCACGCGCCGTACATTACAATACACCGGGAATTCTATGCCAAAGCCGAAATGTCCGCCCCCGAAAATCGTTTCCATCTTTTGGTACACCGTGTTTTACATTTGTCTTTGCTAGGGCTTTTCGTAGTGAAGGGGTATCGTTTACTCGTTGATCTTCGCCAGGATCCTAGAGCTGTGTCAGTCTTCTAAAGCGTATCATAGAACGCAACGCGCCACTGTGCACCCGAGAACGGAAGGGGCCAGATTAACTCACTCGCTGTCCCGGAACAGGTGGAACTCCTCATCACCGACCTTGACGGGGGAACCGCCGAACTGCAAAACGAGTCAGTCACAACAGCTCCGAACTTAAGGGGCCTAGTGTTGGCCCCTTAGCAGATGGCGATACATACCTGGGGAATCAGGACACGATCACCAGAGTTGACACCCATGGGCAAACGCTGGCCGTTCTTGTCGAGGGCACCGGGGCCGACGGCGAGAACCTTGCCCTCGTTCAGCTCCTTGACGCTGGACTCAGGCAGGAAGATACCGCTGGCGGTCTTGGTCTCGGCCTTGACGCGCTGAATCAGGACGCGGTCGAGGAGAGGAGCGAGAGAGCGGATGGAGCGGATAGAGGTGGCCTGGGGGAGGTGATCAATACGTTAGCTTGCGATCCTGTTGCTGTTGGTCGTATGGCGCATTGTCATCTGTAGAGTAGTGGCTTGAAGAGCGGAGCGCAATTGTCGAACGATTGTCGAAAGCCATTGAAGTGCACCAAACGCAAGATGGAGAATGACGTACCATTGTAACGGTATTTGAGCTGTTCTACGAGGAGAGAGGGCGTGGGATGCGGTGACAAAGGATGTTGATGATGTGGTTTAAGGTGTTGTTGTGTCAAGGACAGTTCTTTGGTCTGAAGCTATTCAGTTCCAAGAGCTTCCAGAATCCCCCATTTGCCCAGCAACAATTTTTTGGGTCCAAGCGGCCCCTCGCTTTTTCCGAGGTCCGACATCGTAGCACAGTGCAGCTATAAACCACGATGGCGACTCGCGCACCGTGCCCATGCCCCTTTCTCGGACGTATGGAGTTCCCCTTAACAAACAGCAGCTGGTCAGAGCCTCGTCAAGATTCACGGCCTGTCATTTCAAGCCATTGAATCTACATATCTATCACAACCCGCAGTCCCAGTTCTTCTCAAACACAAATAACTGTCGTTCGCTCTACCAAATTCCTCCGGATTCTATACCCCGTATCTTCTGCGCTTGACTGACAATGTAACCCGCCGCCGAAACCTGGTATGAGTCGAATACAACCGAACGCCCCCACCAATATCCCCATTAACTTCTCTTCCCATACCCTTCGTCCTGGGTGTCGGAACCACCCTAGTTCCCGGGTTGCGGCTGAGGAAACTCTAGAATGTGTGTATGGCCTTCAGCCAGCTTGACCTCGCCGCCAGGTCCAAACTGCTGGCAAATGTCACTATTACCGATCCAAGGATCTTTCAATATCTCCTCCATCTTGGCTCGCTCCTTAGGGTCAACCTGGAGCATGCGGCTGATGACGTGCCGGCTCTCCCTGGGAAGGACACGCAGCACGCGCCACGGGCCTCGGATCGTGACCGGCTTTGGCGCGGTCTCCGACTTGGCAGGCTCAGGTGATGCAGCTCGCTTCTCTGATGGTGGTGCGTCACCATTGTTGTTGGCTTCCGCAGCGGCATCTCCCTCAGTACGCGATGTGTGGCGAGAGTGACCGTGGTGGTGATGATGGTGGTGCTTCCTTTCGTGCTCCTCTTCCTCGCCGCCGAAGAAGTCCCGTGCAGGGGTGTTGGACAGGTCGTTCATGGACCGCGATGGCAGGACGAGCTTCTTAGGGTCGTGTCCAGGCGTGGGCTCGGCAGCAAAGAGCTTGAATGAATTGTCCGTCATTTTTGGGACCTTCCACGGGAATCGACGCAGCGACATGCAGCAGAAGATAATCGCGAGTGACCAAATGTCCACAGCCTCTGCGTCATACTTGCCTCCGGTTAGTACCTCGGGTGCCAGGTAAGGGTCGGATCCAACGATTCCTGCCAAATGTCAGCGTTTCAAACCTTCAAAGTGCGACAAAGGGCTGACCTACCAGTAGCTTTGATGATACTGCTCTCGAATGGGTATTTGAAGACGTGAGAGCTGCCAAAATCGATAATCTTCATGATGCCCTTGTCGCTAACGACAACGTTGTCTAATTTGAGGTCGCGATGCGCCAGACCCGAGCTGTGGAGGTACGTGACGCCATTCAGAATTTGCAAGAAGCAGCAGGTGATTTCGGCGCGGCTCATCTTGCCCGTCATGACAATGGCGAAGAGGTCGTAAGGAGCATACTCCATCACTTGGTACCAACGCTCCTTCTCTTGCAAAATGTCGAGCGTCTCAATGATGTTGCCGTGGTGGAGCGTCGACCCGACACAGAATTCTGCCGTCAATCGCTTAACATATTCTTTCTGCGTTTCGTACCCATAACGCTCCCGGAACTCCTTCACCGCGAACACAACTCCATCGTCGTGGCGCTTCATAAGCCTGACTTTACCGCCAGCTCCGGAACCGAGAACCTTGCCCAGCTTTCCATACTTTGATATCAAGCCATGGTCATCGCCAAACGGCTGTCGTTGTGGTCCGGACCGCGAGGCTGGGGGCGTCCGAGTACCTGAGCTCTGGCTTGTCTGCGAAGGGTCTCTCTTGGCCTTGTGGTGGTTGCCTTTTTTGAAAAACCGCTTCAGATCCGCGAAAGAACCCTGCTTAGCATGCATGCTGGCCGAATCACTGTCCTGTATCTCTTCTCGATGGTGCCGGCGGCCACCAAAGAGTGTCGAGTGACGTTTGTCGTTGTTTACGAGACTAGTGGTTGAGTTCGAAGGAGAGTGTTGCCCAGGCTTCCTTTTACTGAACTGGAACCTCGACTCGACGTTGTTTCGATCAGTAAACTTGTTCAGCGGCTGACGCTTGTTGGCGGCATATGGATCATTCGCATCTCCTTGAGGCGTCAAGGGTTTCGAGTAGAACTGTGAAGCGCGAGAAGGACTAGATTCTCGCGAGACGGGCGTCGATCCTCCAGGTCCGATATCGAATAGACCGCGACGATGAGACCTATGATGTGTATCATCGCCATGGTCTCCGCCTTGTGGAACCTGGTCGCTGGAAGTTGAACGGGGAGCTGTTCCCCTTCGAGCGGAATGAGGGGATGTGCCGTCGTGTGAGGTAGATGCCTGCGGCGTTATAGCAGACGTGTCGTTGCCAGCGGTGCTTTTGCCCTTGGCAAGGGCATCGGTACCCGAGGGCGTCAAAGGCGGAGACTGCATTTGCTGCACTGCTGGACCTAAATGGGGCGATCCTCGGCTTGGGGTTGGCAAGCGTGTCGAGCCCGCGGACTCGTCTTCATGAGACGGAACCTGTGAGGTGTTGGGGTTAGCAATGGGGTGTAGAAAACTAAGCCAACGTAAGACACCTCCTAGATGACATGTACTAGAAGTTTCATGGGCCGAGAACAATCACATGAAAGCTCTGTAGCCATGAAGTATTCATGTTCACATAGCCGAGAAGTGAGCGCAGATGAAGCGCAGGCGGCGTGATGTTCCTGTGAAGTCGCATCATGGACACTCGATGGAGTGGCACGGCTTGTCTGAAACAGCCTAGAATGCTCAACTGGGCGGGGAAGAAAGGCAAGCTACGTACCCTCGAGGCGGGCAACGAGTAGGGGTCAAAGGCGAAGCGGCTGAGGCGCCGGCCCTGAAGATTCGTGGCTTGCAGCGATGTGGTCAGCTCCTTGAGCTGATCCGACATGACCTCTGAAATGGCATCAGTGTTTTCAGGGGCGGGGTTCGAGATGGTTGACGTCGGGGCCGCGGGAGCGATCTCCTCGACGGTGGGGGCGAAGTGTACACCTGGGTTCGCCTTGTCGGATGTGCTGTCGATGTCCTTCTTCTCGTTTGGCTGTGTGACAATGATGTTGTTGAGATCTGCATGTCGTGCGCGACGCACAAAGAGGTCAGTATGATCATGAGTGTGAAGGGGGGGCACATGTCATGGCTTCCTGAGTCGAAATAGATGCGGCCCGAGGGCGGGGTTTGCTCCAGGCGTGCAGCGATCCGGAAGTTGCGGAAGCGTACCTTGTGACTGTGACTCGGGTCCCTGGGGCCTCACATCGGCTTCGGAGGAAGCCATGCTGGCGAATTGGTGATTCTGTCGGTATAAAGCTGCTCAGAGCTAAGTCGATATCACGAACGACAGCATAAGCACATGAATGAGTTTCGAGCGAGGGTGGCGGGGAAAGAGACGAAATCAGAGAGGTCTAGGTCGGCATGAGGACCGGGTCTCTGGCTGATAAAAGATGGGATATCCACTAACCTCCCAGATTAGCACTAGCCTCGAAGCAGCAGTGCCGTGACGTCAATTGCGGATGGTGGGGGGCCCCTTCCGGACCTCACAGGGCTAAGGCGGGGATCGGCCGCGGTCCTCGGGGTGAAGCAGTGAGCCCAGCAGCAACCTTCCACATGCACCACGGGGCTTGATCTCTTTTTTTTCCTTCCAGGGGGCCCCCGGGGGCCAGGGGGCCCCCCCCCTTGGCAATTTTTACGGGAAACCCCCCCCCCCCCCCCCCCCCCAGCTGTTACCGCCCCCGGCGCCGCTTCCGAGCGCCCGGCAGCCCATGCCGCCCAGGGCAGATCCAGGGCCTGGATCCTTCATCAGACACCTATACGAACCGAAGCAATCACATCACGCCTCATCTCCATCAGCAACAAAATTGGCATCCTACACGCCCGGTCCTCATTCACGTCGATGCACCTCACGGACTGACTGCCACCAGAAAATTACGAAGCGGCGGCTGACGACAGCGGTGACCATCCGCCCTTACATCTGTCCAGCCAAGCAGAGGAGGTTATTAGCAAACGCGTCAGCGGGACGCCCTAATAGCCTGGCAATCCCCAGTTTTTCGAGTCTCGACCACTTCCAAAGGTCCATCCGATTGCATATCCAGAACGCCGATGACTCTTGTTGTACGTACAGAGCCTGCTGGAGGCAAACGCCTTCTGAGGGGCAAATTTTTTTTTTTTTTTTTTTTTTTTTAAAAAAAAGAGGCGAATGACCTTGCAAGACGAACAAAAAAACTCGACAAGGAAACAATTTTCTTCCCTCCCTCTTCAGCTGTTGCAGTGCATCGACCTGGACTCGAATGAGGCAAGCCAGTCATGTCCTAACACCGTCTGCAAGCGAGGCAAGCTGACTTGCATGTGAGCCAGGGGCATCGTTGCCTGCCACTTCTATTGCACTAATGGAAAATTCCAAGACCCTAGTGGTGTTGGGCTGCGGCTCTTAACATTCATAGGTCTCCTCACGATTACGACCCCTGACGTAAACGCTTGGGGCAGAATCTCGCACTGCTGCTGTGTTCGGCGTGGCAGCCACTTTCGGTGCCTGACGAAAACGCCCACGTTGGCGCGAACGGCATTTCCATGTGTCCAACTGAGGTGCTGCTGGTGACAGCCAGGGTCCACCTTGGAATGTTCTTCTGCATGACGCCGCCCGGCCCCCGCCATTCCACTACATTCCAATCCATTGACCTCCCTCGTTTGCTTGATGGCCAACATGCGCATGCGGCGAGTTGGCCATTGCCCACTCCGAAACACAATAAGCATGCCTTATCCTAGGTACGGCAAGGAAGTTTAGTCAGGCTTCAGGATAAGTATCGGACATACGATGTGTTATATAATTCACCTAGCTTGCTAACAAAATGGACTTCGCATTGCATGATAACACACCGGGTGTCTATCATGTGAGACGTGAGAATAAGTTGTCATGGAACACTATCTGCAAGCGTTGTGGCTCTGGAAGGTTGATACGCGGCCAGGTGAACCCGCTCCCGAACATCTCCCGAACGACGCCTTCGGTCTCAGCTGCGAGCGAAGGTCTGGACTTTGGTGGTGCGCTCCAGATAGCATCAGTCACGACAATTGCGACGTAGTCCCTTTTGCTGGAGATCGTTGATTTCAAGTTCCAAATCGTTCGCCTATATCGCCCCCAAAACCCTGCGACAAACACACTGCGCCTTTCAATGTTATACAGCGGCACATCATCTCGTGCCAGCCCGATGGTATACAGACGAACATCCTCCCCATGGCTCTCCTCCTTCTCTGCTTTGCGCCGGCTCATGTTGCTGTCATTGCAAGAAATCCGTTCTCCTCATGGTACAACATTGACGCCAATCGACCTCGCCTGGTAGATGATGGCTCGGCAAAGACCCCTCGTGCTGAGACCCGATAGACGCGGTTCGGTTTGCTTGATCTTTGCGATCTCGTAAATGTGCTTCAGGCTGACGGTGCCGACCGTCTGGTGGCCGGGGTTGCTGGCGCCTTTCCTCCGACCCTTCTGCCCGACCTCGACTTCGGCTGCGTTCAGAAGCAGCCACGAGGTCTGTGGTGTGCGAATGTCAAAGTGGAACGATCGGTCTCCGCGAACAATGACCCTGCAGGGCAGCGGTGTTCCGGTATTGATGTGTTGTGTACGCGCATTGAACTCCTACGAGATAAAAGCAGTCAGCGAGCCTGGGGCTGTTGTTGACGGTGTTCGATCCAAGCTCAACCAGCGTTCAGTAGTAGCTCACCTTACAGAAATCCATCGATTTGACACCCTTGCTACCCAGCGCCGGACCAACGGGGGGGCTGGGACTGGCCTGGCCGGCACCAACAATCAGCTTCACGAGCTGATCTCTCGCAACCTTTGACATTGTGGCGGCGGTACTCCAATCGCTGGTTGTTGATGGCGTGGGTGACGATCGATAGGTCGGCAACAGGTGGTTGATGTGCTTGGAAATTTTGGCACCTCGCGACCGCGCGCCCCCCCAGGTGGCACTAGCCACACATTCATTCCCCTGAAGCACAGCACCTCGGCGGGTCCGGGTCAAGCTCGGGTGCTAGGCATTGGCGCGTACGAATTCGGCCAGTGACTGCTGCCGAATCGACGATGGGCTCCACTATGACGGGACTTCTGGTTTCGTGCGCCACACCTTGTGCATTATCGCCCATATCTCCCCATCACTGAACGACCCCTCCACAAACGTCAAGGAGCGGTCACCCGGTGTTCCGTTCAACAAATCTTCCCTCCAGCCTCTTATTCTAGAGTAACACGGATATCCACTGCAACCCAGTACTTTAAAGCTTGTTCACAGGATAATACTTTCTTCTTGCTCCGTATCTCCATCCATCCCCCCAGGCCACCCTTTACGCCCATCCATCATTATGTTCAACTGGGCCAAGCAAAAGTACACTCCCAGCAGCCCTTTGCTTCGAGATTCACCCTAGGCTGACCGCATGACCAGGCTCGCCGATGTCGCGGGCACTCAGGAGCCTATCTATGGCCCTACAGCCATCAGGACCGTCGCTGAGGAGGCAAAGGAGACCAGCCATACCGAGCTCACCCGGGACGACCTGAAGTGGAAGGCTATGGACTCTACGTCCGTCGAGACTCAGAGCTTCTACTTGATGTCGGACGATGGAAAGCACCTCGCTCTCGCCCAAGTCATCTACAGCAATGTCGCGTGCGTCCATGACTGAAGCGTCTCAGAATGAATATTGTGCTGACTTTCTCAGTGGCATCCACACCACTGTCCAGTTCAACTCGAAGATCTTCTACCTCGATGGCTCCAAGCCCCACCTTTGGTGCTCTACGCAGCTGAGCAACCACGGCTTCAGCGAGGACAAGGCCAGCTTCTACGCCGATGACTGCGCACTCGATCTCTCGGAGGACGGCACAAACTACACGATCAAGAGCTTGAACGATCAGCGATCCATCGTCAACCTCAAGATCACTCGCAAGGCGCCTGGGTTCGTTGCCGGCAAGACTGGCAACACCTTGTACGGCACTGACCTCGAAAACCCTTGGGGCTCCATGCGCCACGCCTTCTGGCCGAGGTGCGCTGCCGAGGGCACCATCACCACCCCTGATGGCCCCATCGACTTCACCGGCAAGGCCTTCTACTCGTTCGCACTTCAGGGCATGAAGCCGCACCACGCCGCGGCGCGTTGGACTTTTGCCGACTTCCAGACCCCCACCTACTCGGCCGTCCTCATGCAGTTCGTCACCCCGCCTTCGTATGGCACCACCACGGTCACTATTGGCGGTATTGCCAAGGACGGTGAGATTATCATTGGCGGTGTCGACAGCACCGTCGCGCACACCAGGACCAAGACGGACTCGGAGAGCGAGTGGCCCGAGCCTGAGGCGATCAAGTTCACCTGGTCTGGTAAGACGAAGGACGGCAAAGCAGTGGAGGCTGTTATCGAGGGCGATCTGGGCCAGCGTCTCGACAGGGTCGACGTCATGGCTGAGGTGCCTGCGTTTGTCAAGAGGATCGTCGCAGGTGCTGCGGGAACCAAGCCATATATCTACCAGGTAAGCAGCTTCGCGAATCGGATTTGCATGTCGAATACGGGCGTCTAGCTAACAAGCACGGCAGTATTCTCCCCAGGAGAAGAAGCTCACACTCAAGCTGAAGATTGGCGACGAGGAAATCTCAGAGGAGGGCCAGCTGTTCAGCGAGGCCACGTTCATCTCTGAGGCGTAAGTCATGATTTTTACGTGCTCGATTGAGTTGGATTAGTATGCATGCCATTGGTTAAGGCGTTAATAGAGACGGACCGTTCAGTCGCTTCAGAACATTTAACTTCGATTGGTCTTGGCGCTGGCAGGGTCCTTGCCGAGCCTATCAGTACCACATTTTAACTAATACACTTCCGCTTGCCATGTTCCGAGCGTTTGTTTTCGGGCTTGGCGGCTTGACCAGGCTGCGTGAAGGCCGTAGTTCACGCTATATGGCACAATGTGCGACATGGCGACTGGTGAATCATAAACCCACTGCCCTGACGATAGGCGGGAAGAACCTTGTCGAGGATAGTTGTATCTGCATCCTTTGCCCGCCATGCCTAGAACCTGCAGGTTGCAGCTCAGGCCTTGTGCCCAGGAATCTGACAAGTTCCCTGCAAACAACCATCATGAGACGCATAGGCAGAAACGGTAGGAATTACTTTAGCTATCCACCATCGTCGCGGCTGCCTCCGTCTCTACCTACCTACCTTAGGTAGGTACCTAGGTAGGTAGTACTTCCTGCACACACGTACACTACGTCCCTTTGCCTTTTATCAAACGGCTACTTCGGTCTCGACTGCTCCCTCTGTCGCCAACGTCAAGTCCTTACACCATCTTAGCGACGTTCACTACTATTGTTGCTCTCACGACATCTTCCCCCAACCACTCACAGACTACTCAAGTACAGCCCACGTCGGTAAACACACCCTCATCGGTGGCTCCAGGCAGCGCCATGCCATTTCCTAGCGTCACTCAGAAAGGTGGACCAGCGGGGGTAGGAAGGGGCAAGTCTTACTTCGACGGTCCTCAACGCACGCGGTAAGTTCTTCTATACCTGGAGTCTCGCTCGTGTACCTGTGTCGATGCCGTTTCTGATAGTGGCTCATAGGAAGATAAAGAAGGACGCCATCCGCGGCATCAGTACGTACACGAGTTTCGAGCGCGAATCACACTAGGCACTGCAGAAAGCTGACTCGGTTTATCTCATTTCAGCTAAGCCGGACATTCGGTAAGTCTCTTACTTCGCTCTCGCGCTGGGTAGTAGGCACGTTGCTGGACGCCCTTGCCTCTCAGACTCTCCTAGACGCCTTGCCCACATTGTCGGTGGACTTCTGTTCCTTTTGTGACATGTGGTGACCTGCCTGCAAGGCGCAGAGGAAAGCGGCAGGGGCCTTCTAATTTCCGTCCAATATCTATTTTTCTCACTAATCGCCACGGCACAGACGTCTAGCTCGCCGCGGAGGGGTCAAGTTCATCTCCGGAACTATATACGACGACGTGAGTGCCACCTGCATTGAGGTAAAATTTCTTCAGAGAAGTAGCTGATTTTGCACAGATTCGTGAGGTCTTGGTAGCTAGGCTGAAGCTGGTACGTTCCCATATGCGAGGCATCGCGATGAACCGTACCCTTAGTGACCGCTGTGTCAGTAACATTTGCTAGATCATTTATGATTGTATCCAATATGCCGAGTATAGAAAGGCCAAGACCATCACGGTCCAGGATGTAGGTTGATACTAGCCTCGGTACATCTTCCAGGAGACTGCCTAACTCACCCCCTTGGATTAGGTTCTTTTCACCGTCCGACGCTTCGGACAGCCCCTCTATGGGTTTGATCCGGGCACGAACACAGAGTCCAGCCCAACGAAGAAAAGGTAACGGGCTGTCATTGATACATGATCACGAAACGATTCGGCCCCAGTCAGGAGTGAGCCGTGGCATAGAAGCTTTTGATCACTTTCACAGCCTGGACCAGGAGTCTGATCATCTTGTAGGGCTGGAATGGTCAGAATGTCACGGCGTATCCTGTTTTACATCTTTTGCTGGAACAAGTTGCCTTGTTCATATATTTGCTGTTTAGGCTGCGAAGGACCTTCTAACTGAGAAGAAAATATCATCGAAATAACCAAAACTGTCGTAACAGCTTGCTAACGTACGCTATAAACGAGGGGTATCGATGAGAAGTGAAGAAACAGCTCCACCAAAAGAAAGAGTGGACAAGAGTAAGAACACGAGGGCAGAGGGCACAAGTTCCACCACGACAGACCTTCTCCCTGTACTCGACACCGGAGTGGTGATTTTTTCAGAACACCGACCCCCATTATACGCAGCATATTTGCAGAACCATAAGTTCCTCCCAGAAACTCGTCGCCGTCAGTCGCTGGCTCACTTTCGTCGCCTGGCTGCCTCCCAATCCCCAATAACCCTCTCCAGTGCCATTGCAGCTCGCCGTTCCTGCTTCCGGGCTGCCACATTGAACAGCTCGGGGAGGACCATCTTGCTGTGCACATGCTCCAGCGCAAAGCCAACCTCAGCGTCGCGCCCGCAACGTTCCCGTGTCACACGAACTGCCTCGTGCAGCAAATCAGCACCGACACCACAGCCGCGCCATTTTCGACCCGTTGTCCACGCGCGAATGACACCTTTGCCACCACGCAGCGGTCCGGCGTTGCCACTGCTTCCCTTGCTGCGCTTCTTGCCGCCAGAAGGGGGTCCGGTGACGGAAAATCCGCCAGCAGAGAGAGCGAGGGATTGTTTCGGTTCAAGACGTAGTACAACAGCGGCAATTATGGTGGAACCGGAGCGCGCGGCGAGGAGAAAGTCCTCGTCACATGCACTGGCTGCCGTTGTAGTGCCAGCGCGGAGGGGCGAGGGAGCTGTGGGGTGCAGGTAGGATGGCGAGATGGAAGAAGCAAGACTTGCGTAAGGGAGGGTAAGGTAGTGGATGACGGCGAGACACGTGAGAAGAAAGATCGTGATGATTGCAATGGAGTGGGTGAGGCCGACGTTTTGATAGACACTTCGGGTTTGATGATGAACAACGGCGACGGCTGCGACGACAGCAGCGATACTCAGGGGATGGAGGATGAGAGACAGGGCAGTCTTCTGGCGCTGCTCGACGATCGATTCGGAGACGAGTTTCAGTGCTTGAGCCTTGTCTGCTGGGTGTGAGAGGATCTCAAGAGAAAGGTCTGGGATGTCGTCGAGAGGCGTCAGGGGTGGATCAGAAGCCTGGGAGGAAGGGGACGGCGGAGGCGAATAATTCGCCGCGGGCTGCAGAACTGGAGTATTTGTGTGTGAGATGGTGATAGGGTCAAGGGCCAGATTGGCGCGCAGAAAGGAGAGGAAGGCTGCGACGAGGTCAGAGTCAGGTTGAGACATCCTCGCCATGAAGATAAAAGAAGCATGAATTCCGTCCAAGATTGAGCCATCGAAACCTGGACCACGGCGGCAATCGTCGAGCGACTACGTAACAGGATGGAGGAGACATGAACAAAAGACAATCAGGAGCTCTCTCACCTGCACTGGATTTGATGGCAGGGACGGCATGGTTGAGTTTATCAGCAACAGCATTCGCATGCCAGTTGCTGAGATCCAACTCTCTGACCCCTGTGTACTGTGATGCTTCCATGGTTTCTCTGTGCCACTTCGGCTGTGGTTGAGCCTACCCGACTGAGGGTAACCACGTGAAGTAGTTGAGATGAGTCTAGACGGCGAAGAAGAAATCCAGACCAGGACCGGCTAGCCAACGACGAGGGATCTTGAGCTGAAGTATTGCCTCCCGTGCTGGATGGGCAGGAAGATCCTTTTTTTTTTCCTTATCCGATTCGACAAGGAACTGTTGAGTCAGGGTTCGGGAAGGATCAGGTGCCTGGGCGTCGGCCAGGGGATGTGGTCTAGATGTACATGTATGCACCGAGGAAGATGAAGTACCGGGTGGCTGTATAAAACCTAAATCCAAAACTGGTAGGGAAAAAAAAATTGCAATGCGTCAAAAGCGTTGACTTGATTAGGGTGTGCCGAAATAGATCTGCGAACGAAGTGAAATGGTAGCAAAGGCCAAAATGGAGGCGAAATATCGAAATGGAGGCGAAATATCGCCTGGCAAGACAATAGAGAGCGAACAAGCGACGAAGTAAATGGGGCCGGACACTGCCCACCCTTATGTACGGTGATGTGTTGATGGCGAACCAGAAACGACTCCTTCAAACCAAGATACGAAACGATCTGACCCCATGAGATGAGGACGGTTATTTGTTTGGCCCTTGTTGGTTATTTGCTCTCCCAGGCAGGGGTGAAATCACACTAGACAGGGGGCAAGCCACAAACACAGCTCCACCACCAAAATTAGCTGTGGCAACTATGTACCTATCCTCGTCTCTTGTATACTCAAGTCTCTCCATGAATTCCAAGCTGAAGACCAGCTATAACCAGCTGACAAAGCAACGCAGGCAGCCCCCTAAGGCTCTGCAGCCCCCTAAGGCTCTGCAGCCCCCTAAGGCTCTGCAGTTGCCAACACCCTCAAATGCAACAACACCACCAAATACGCCTATTTTGAGCCCTCCAGACATCGCCAACGCCTCATTTTATCGTTAAAAGAAGCCTCTCCGATGCCTCCTTCACCGATAGACTCACCGACAGACTCGCCGGCCGTCACCGAGGCCGTCACCGAGGGTCCTATCGTCTCCTTCACAGCAGATACGCACGAAGAGCTGCTCAAGACCATTCGTTCGTGGCCACTACGCCTGACTTGAAGGTAGGTACATGAGACGAGGACAGGTACATAGCAGCCACAGCTGATTTTGGTGGTGGAGCTGTGTTTTCGGCTTGATCCCTATCTAGTGTGATCTCACCCCTGCCGGGCAGAGCAAATAACCAACAAGGGCCGAACAAATAACCGTCCTCCCATGAGATCGCCTCTCGTCTGTTTCCACAGGAGTGATCAGATGCAAAAACACTGGCGGGCGAAGGCGCCAGACCAAATCCGCACCGGGCATCTTGCAGAATCCTAATAAGGGTCTGCTTGTGGCTCGATAGGGGACCGTGGGGATGTCTGCATAGGCCAATGACGTTTTAAAGTTTCTCCGCCATGGCTTGTTAACCCTGTGTATGAGGATCTTTTGGAGCCAACAGCTGAGCGTCAGGGGGTATAGATGGGGATTGATAAATGTGGAGGGGTGGGACCTGCCGCACAGAGATGTCTGTGGCCTGCGAATCAGATATTCGAGAAGTGGACGCACAGGGTTCCCATATCTTGCTTTTGTATCCTCCGATCGTTAAGTTTGCTGCCGAGTGCGTAGATGGTATCGTTGGTGGCTCGGTTGGCAGGCTCGCGTGCGTGGTGTGTTGAAGTGGTAGGGGCTAGTATTGGCTGTGGACCAGCCATTGCACGATAACAACGTTGGATGTACGTTCGTAGGTCGCACGACGAGCGCATTCCGGTGAACCGATGGGATGGCATATCACACGCCATAAAGCCAGCCTCTTGGGCATTGATCATTTGGGCGCTGGGCCAACGAGCACATCCTTGTTGGTCATCCAGTCTCTCATGATCAGTAGCCTGGGTCCGTGATGCCGGGGGGGAGCCAAGGGTCTGTGACAGGTTCAAGGGGTCAGAGTGATCAGCTCAACCTGCGCCTCCGCTTTCATAAACAAAACTGTCCTTTTGCTAACAACTAACGAAGCGTCAGCTCCGTTTTGGAGTCGTCCCCAGCCGCTGTTCCGAGTCCAGATTCTGGACCTGACGCTACAGAGCAGCTGACGGTAGCGTGCCCAAACGACCGCCCTGGGCTTGCCCACGTTGCTGGATCAAGATGGTGATGCCGACTGGCGCCGCAGCCCGCTGAGGACTAGTAGAAAAGTTGCGATGTTGGGCGTTGGTCCAGACCAGCGGCACAGGCCTTCCCTTGTTGGGTCTTGAGCGGTTACGCCTGATTGGGTGCTTCCGTGCGACACTGCAGGAGAAGCTCCAAATCCGAGACGCCCAGACAAGCAGACCAGAAGGCTTTGCCTGCTTTAGCGACAAGTCCAAAGGGCCAACATGAAACGCTGGACACATTTGGACACCTGCAATAGACAGGAGCGACGTATCGGCGTCACATCGAATGGGGGTTTCGTCAGCGGAGGGCTCAGCGGACCCACGGTGATCGCAGGATCTGCCGTCGCAGGGAAGAGGGGGACTGTCCTTTCGAACCTTCGTCGTGATCGCACGTTCAATTGGAGAAGACAGGGACGTGGGGAGGGGAAATGGTGGACATGCTGGGGGTGCATCCTCAAGATCGCCCAGTGGGTATCGCGCCATCGAATCCGCGATGACGCTGCTTGACCTGCGATGAGGAAAACTCGAATGTCAGCGAGACGTGGCCGTGGGGGACGAATTTACATGGTACAGCTCTGGACATCCTAACCAGCAACGACAGGGACGTACGGTTGGACGGCTAGCGCGCCGGGCTGTCTGTCTGTCACCTTGGGATTTCGACATGGCGTCTAGCTGGCGGTTGCATTCGTTGATAAAGGAAGTGATAGAAGTCCAGATGGGCCCGTAAGGGCTAGTTTTGCTCGAATGGCGTTGATCGCATGACTGGCAGTCCCGTGGGGTTCCGGTCTGACGGTACACTCTGGCCTTGATTGCTCGAGGTACTGCAAAGCGCTCCCATCCATCGGGACGATGGTTGGCCATGAAAAGTCGACGCAAGCGGTGAGTCGGGGATGGCCTGCGGCATGCTGATCGTAACGAGTCAGTCCGGATGTATGGGTAGAAGCAAGGTTGCTTAAGGCCGATTCGTAGGCAACAGTACATCGTCAATGTCTTGGGTTATGGTCGGAGAAGTGACGAGATGACGCGCGGAGCCGTTCTTCTGATGGACGAATCGGCAAGTTGGAAGTCACATCGCCGGAGAACATGCTTCGTCCATCGCGGCGCCAGAGGAGAAGATTCTTCTTGTAGACTTCATACATTAAATACAATGTCTTCAGGTGGCCACATCATTTTCATGAAGCATTGTTTGAGTGAAAAGCATAACATCGCAGAATGACGTCCTCACCTTCTGTTGAGGTAAGGTTCGACTGGTTACCCCGCTTGCTGCCCCTTCCTTTCTCTCACGTCGTTCGTCATGGATGTAGCGACAGACAGACTGCGACGGGTGCAAGGCCCGTCGTTGTTTCCCATGCTTCAAGATATTGAGCCCGTGTGCCGCAACTCCCTCGTCCACCGTGTCCCGCTGTGCCTAGGTAAGGTAGGTACCTATACTTGTTCTTGAGCGTGGTATGTACTGCCATCGTCAGCAATGAGAAAAGAAGTTTCACTATCTGTAAACCATTGTTTACGCCTTTTGGGTACGACAACGCCCTCGAACTGATCGACGGAACCAATGGGTACGCTCCTGTTTATCAGGATGACTGATGGCCATCGCATCCCAGCCACCTATCTATCAATGGTGTTCAATTAGTCGGTTCGCCTTCACGGTCCTCTGGCTATGTCGCTATGTCACAATCCCCACAAATGACTTCTGTCGAGTCGAGACTTGTGGGCTTCACCGTCCGGCCTGAACCAAGGCTGAACGTGATGTCTGTTCTTGTCCCTAACAAATAATGGCAGACCAGGTGACCGATTACATCAACTGGCTCCAAAGCGTGGTGACTTCCGCTCAGACCAAGGCATAATCACAGCCGCCAGTGCGCCTTACCAGGCAGCTTGTGGATCGCCATTGGCCGAAAACCGTGCCTGTCTGAAGGCCTGTTATTGATGGACAAGGGAAGTACATGTACATGTACGTGCCGAGTCGCAACCCCCCAAAAAGGATACCAGTAGCCAGAGAAATTTGTCATCACCAGCCTCGCTCATCGAAACCATTCCGTCGGATTGTGGTCAAATTAGTGCTCCTGCAAGGTTGAAAGAATCTGTATCTCGACACACGAGCAAACTGCATGCCGTTATGTCGACCATTCGACTGCATCATTGAATTACATGCGGTGCGTACAAGTACCTACCTAGGTAGCTACCGTACAGAGCACTTTGGTACCTGCTTAACGGCCTTTCCACTGCTTACCCGCCAATCAATGCAGGCTGAGTATGCTGGCTCTGACCAAGCCCCATACGTTGCATGTGCCGGGGAGGCAGCCAGATCTGACCCCAGTAGCAGGCAGGCCGCCGTCACAACAAGTCCTACGGCGCGCCGAGTCCTACAAACCGGGATCTAGGACATGACAATGGACCGCGAGGGAGGGAACCCCTCAACCCGTCTTCACTCCGCCGCCAACCTCCGAGCATCCAGCAGAATAAAACTCAACATGGGTGGCGGATTGGTCGTATTTCATTTCTTGCATTGTCGAATGTTCTTTGGTCGGCATTGCTCAATCTGATCATGGCTGCGAAGAAGCCCGTCTCGCCACTAGGTGACGACGCTCATCCGCGCATCTGGAACCCCTCAGCCTTACGAGCCTTGACGTCTTCCCCCCGCCTTAGCCTGAGCCGCTCCAGAAGGGATTCATGTTCTACGACAAGCTCAAGCTCAACGTCTTCGCTCGAGCCGGGCTCGAGGGCGTCATGTGTGTAAGTTGCGGTGTCACTTTTAAAACTTGCCCGAGAAATACTTACCTGGCAATACGCAAAAGCACTCGTCAAACACCTCACGATGAGTGTGCTGTACATAGGTTCATCGTGTGGGCCGCCATTCAGCGAAATGCTTGCGAAAAGATGTCGCCGATTGAGAAACTCGAATGCCCTCTGCTTCGCTGCAGGAAACGGTTTCCGAATCATGAGCTGATGTTGAAGCACCTCTACACCTGCGACCTTCTGTCCACTGGAGAATACTGGTGCTATGAATGCGAGAAGCCAGAGAAATTCACAGATGGCAAGTGCAAGCGGTGCCTTGGTCACCCCGGGAAACGTCGCAAAATACTCAAGATCGCGAAGAACTTCTTCTCGACCATTGGCCACAAGTCTAGGAAGGAGGGCGCTGCCGACCTCGATCTCGTCGCCACCACCGACCTCCCGCCCCCGAGCTATGGCTCCTTGCACGTTCGACCCCAACAGATCGAGCTGTCATGCGCTACCGAGATCGTTGAGATTGATTCTGTCGAAATTTCAGCAACCCGGGCTCCCCAAAATGCATCCCCTCTGCTTGACCCAGCTTCGACTAACGTCTTACCGGCAACGGACCACCCAACACAGGCTGCGGCCCTGGACTGCATGATCTCATCCATACCTAGCCCCTTGTCCGATTGGG
Organism: Verticillium dahliae VdLs.17; assembly: GCF_000150675.1. Lineage (NCBI taxonomy): Eukaryota > Fungi > Ascomycota > Sordariomycetes > Glomerellales > Plectosphaerellaceae > Verticillium > Verticillium dahliae. The sequence continues at coordinate 1,723,659 of NW_009276921.1, read as the reverse complement.
ATTTCAACCTCCTTACTGGCGCTCCCGGCACCGCTACGGTGGAGAACGATCACTCCAAGATGTCCGATCGACCGGCATTGCAGCTGACCACATACGACCTTGCACATTACAGACGTAGCAGGCTGGATCTACAAAACAAGGGGAAAAAGCTATCCCCAAGCTCATCGCTGAGATCAAATGCGAGTTTTGGAAGCCACGTCATTTCACCAATTTCAGCATTCAGCGGGGCCTGGACAGTAGGGTCGGGTTTTGAGACCGACTTGACCTCACCCACCTCCGACGGCGGCTTTCTGTCAAGAGGCGGTTCCAATGCAAGCCGGCGAAGTTGCTTCGATAGCGTGCAGCTGCATGAGACTATATCAGAGCTCCCGGCCGAATCTCCCCTTGCTGACACCATACCGCCTGTCCTTCCGGATGGAAGCAGCACAGATTATTGTTCCACAGGAACCATCACAACCGTTCCGGACACTGCGGCAGTACCGACGGTTCTCGCGAACTCTTTCAAGTCCGAGACATATATCCAGGTACCAGAGAGTAGCAAAACGCAGCCACTGACGAATCCCCACGCACTGATTACTTCGGCCTGGGAGACTTTGCAAACACACATCACCTCATCAATGCAAAAGCTGCGACACATGTCACACAACCCCCTCGTCAATCGATTGCAATTCCTCGACTGCCATACCGTCGGGACAACTGGACTTGCCACTCTTCAAGCAATTTTGGAGGGTGAGATCCCAACTTCTCCGCTGGACTGGCTTTGTTTCGTACACTTCACCTATTCGTTATCCCTGGTTGTTTACGAGCGGGATGCTGAAAGCATGGCGAAACGTCTCTTCGCCCAAGCTTATTTGTATGGAAGTCTGGTCGCTCCTGAGCTTCGTAGTTTTTACCTAGAGGTCGCTACGTCGATCTGGCACCCTCTGGATATGACCGATGACGAACTTGCTGGTCAACTACTCAAGGAAGACCTTGGAGCCTTACCAATTGCAGATGCTACCAAGGGCAAGACATGCGGATTGCCCATTGTGACTCTTCATGGGGCAGATGACCTACTAGAAATAGCTCGGTTCTTCCTGGACGGTAAGTTGACGTCGTACACTGAATTCAAGGTGGCAAATCAGATCCTTCTAACACCAGTAGAACTCGAGCACGCCGCGATTCCTGTCAGTGGACCGCACCCAATCGCCGCTGCGAAGTCCGACAGCTGGGTGCAGCAAACGCGAGATGCCGATGTAGGAAAAGTTTCCGACCGGGGATTCTCGGTCACTGTTGGCCTTGTCGTGAATATGCTGCAGGGCCAATTCGCCAATGCCTTCGGTCTTGTCAAAAAGCTGGCCAAATTCCAAAAGCGTGTCGACGCAGGCGAGATACAAAATCCACGAAGAGCGGAGTTGGAGTTGATACAGGCAGGCAAGGTTAGTTTTCTGCCATCACCTGGTTCTCGTGGCTGTTGCTAATCTAGCTGTAGGGGCACTTTTCGAACAATGTGTATTTTGATTCATATGTACCAGCAGTCCGGCAACATTGTGATAACATTTACGAATACGCGATTCCGGACACCACATCGCGGGCGACCTACCACTTATGCGGTATCAGAATTATGAAAGACGTCATGTCGGATCTCCATCAAAGTGCCACATCGCTAGATGTCAACGGC
>NW_009276921.1:1720385-1721878 GCF_000150675.1 Verticillium dahliae VdLs.17 | reverse complement strand
CAGCAGTTCTGCGACACTCAGCAGAATGTACTGGGGACCCAGCGACCGGGATCAACTCAACAGGATCTCTCAAATGAAGCAGGCAACAAAGTCGAGTCACCGGACTGCTGCGACATCTGCGGATTCCGCCCCAAAGGGCATCCCAAGTGGTTCAAAGGCACTCTGACGAAGCACAAGAAGCTGCAGCACAAAACGACGCCTCCTACAATCTATCGATGTCCATTCCCAGGCTGCACGAGCCAGTATAAAAACCGACCTGACAATCTGAGGCAGCATCAGCTCGACAAAAGTCATTTTGTCGACGGCGAAGGGGTCCGCAGGCCCAGCAAAAGGAAGAAAGTTGACGACAGCGAATGATTGAGGACGTTTGTCCCTGAGTTAGGTCGATGAAGATGTCATATGCTTAGGTGGCTTGGACATAATGCGAACACGGTCGGGCGTTTGATGGGGGAGCAGTTTACGCACTATGATACCACATGATTTGATCTAATAAGCCAGCTAGGATGAACACGTTGTTCATCATACACACCATTCTCCTGCTCTCATCTTTTTGATGCGACAGTCGTGTCAAGTATGCCGCACTCGCGACCACGCGTCGTCATCACACATGGCTGATGTTATGAGTTGTAATGCGAGAACTGAACAGTGCCTGAGGGATTTGAGACGCTCATCTTGGCCGTGTGTGGACGGCATGCCATTTTCTGATTTCTGAGAGGTGGCCGAGGAGCTTATGGACAGCCAACAGGCCAGGGCATCTGACGGGTTTCATTATTCCACTATCGGGGGATGCCACTAGGGATGACAGAAATGCCCAACCGAATCGTGAAGGTCTTCCCGTAGATCAGAGCGTGTTTCTCTGGCCAGTGGTTTAGAAAACCTAAAATCGCCGCTTACCGACGTACTTGCACTCTTGTCTCTGTTGACACCTGAATGTTGTCGTCGCGATCAAGCTTTCTCTGATCAAAGTACATATCATTACAGCGGGGCGATCGTTGTGGGACTGTCATCGAGCCGGGTCATCCCGCACAGTACCGAAGTGCGTGCACCTACAAGGAGTGCCTGTAACAACAAGCAATACCCTGTCTTCTGGACCGACCCCCCACGTCTCCGAAGCGCATCGTGATAGACCTGCGCCTCGAGCAGTCTTCAACCGATGTCTGTTTTGAAGCATCAGTCTTTTTCTAAGTTCACAACTGTTGGTAGCGTTATACGTGCCAACTTTTTGCTTGTCCTCACTCGCAGCATACAGCCCCCGATTTGGCGTCCAAAGATAGAATAACCCAGCCACGCCCCGCTGCCGCGAATTCCGACGCGCTTCCAGCGATGGATGATGTCACTTGTGTCAGAGGAGAGTCACGTGACTCACTGCAGCTCCCTTCCTCTTCGTCCTATCCAGATGGTCCTGTTGGCAGCAGCGCGCGCTGGGGTCCACTTTTGATGGGCGCTACGTTCAGTACGCTTATGCTTCTCTCCTAACAAGTAGGTAGGCAGCA
>NW_009276921.1:1717899-1720113 GCF_000150675.1 Verticillium dahliae VdLs.17 | reverse complement strand
ACACACTCCACGCCTCCATTCCCACAATATCGACACACACAGACCGCGCATCAAGGGTATGTCGTTCCATCACATCGTCGGTCACGACGTCTTCGGCAGAGGAAGCATTGTCCAGCCTTTAACAGGCGACCTCGATGCCCCTCTCCTCTTGTCGACATGTCGGGTCCAAACAGTCAGCCTGGGCTTAACTTTCCACAAGTGGCCAACCTCCGGCACGGCCGATCTCACCCAGGGCAGAGCTTCCCGCCTCTACACGCGAACCCGACCAACAAACCCTCGCCCGGCACCCATCACGCGTCTCCCTATCAACCTCATGCCTACACTCCGCAGCAGCCGCCTCAGGGCACATATCCCCAGCATATTTTCCATCAGACCCCGACGCCCGTCAATGGACACCTTGGCGGCGGCGCGCGCTCGTCTCAGAGCCATGTCCCCAATAACAACGCACCTGTCGGACGCCAGAGAGGACCTCCATCGCGCCAGCAGATGCCCACGCCGCCTTCCATGTACCTGACGCAAGCCATAGGTCAACAGCATGGCTTGGGACAGCAGCAGAGCCCCGCCCAGCAACAGGGCCTCGGTCAACCGCCCAGCTTGGGGCAGCACCAGGGGCTAGGACAGCAGCAGGCCCTCGGCCAGCAGCAAAGTCTTGGACAACAGCAAAGCATGAGGCAGCAACAGCAGAACCTGGGACCGCAACAAGGTCTAGGACAGGCGATGCAGCAAAACATGGGGCAGCAAAACATGGGCCAGCAGCAAAGCAATGGACCACAACATGGCCTTGGACAGCAGCCTCAAGGTCTGGGTCAGCAGTCTCAAGGGATCAACCAGCAGTCCAGCATGCAGCAACAGACAGGTCTCGGCCAACAGCAAGGCCTTGGTCAGCAGCAGAACTCTGTTCAGCAGCAGCACAATATGGGCCTTCAACAAAACCAAGGACAACAGCAGGGCATCGGGCGACAGCAGAGTATAGGCCAGCCACAAAGCATGGGGCCACAACCATCTATGGACCAACAGGAAGTGCAATCTCAGCCTCAGCAGATCGACCCGATCAACGCGCGCTCGTCGCATGCACAGCCATCCTCGTCTTTGCCTGAGCCTCAGCAGACGCAGGCCATGCGCATGTTTCAGGACAATATGCATCGTGCTGAAGAAGCGATGCAGCAGCAAAGTCTTCAACAGCAGCAACAGCAGCAAAAACAGCAGCAGCAGCAGCAGCAAGCACAGCAGCAGCAGCAAGCACAGCAGCAGCAGCAACAACAACAACAAGCACAGCAACAAGCACAGCAGCAAGCGCAGCAGCAAGCACAGCAGCAAGCACAGCAGCAAGCGCAGCAGCAAGCACAGCAGCAAGCGCAACAGCAAGCGCAGCAGCAAGCGCAACAGCAAGCGCAACAGCAAGCGCAACAGCAAGCACAGCAGCAGCAACAGCCGAAACCGAAGTCCCAATCGCGACAAAAGAGCAAACAGAAGCAAGCTACCCAGGCACAGGCACAGGCACAGGCACAGGCACAGGCACAGGCACAGGCACAGGCACAGGCACAGGCACAGGCACAGGCACAGGCCCCTCCGCCTCCGCCTCCGCCTCCGCCTGTCACCCAGCCAGGACCCTCGGTGCCCTCACTTGAGGCGCAGCATTCTGACGATGCCATCATGGTGGATGGGGACTCGGATGACGGCGATGGATCTGGCGTGCCAGACCATGTGCAAAATGCAATGCGCGCTGCAGGCATTATCTACCAGGCGCCGGAGCCCATGGGTGCCAGCATGTCACCCCCGCCCGAAGGAGGTAGCTACACGACCTTGGAGGCCATCCATAAAAGCGCCCTTGCCTACGCCACCTCGGTTGGGTATGCCATTGTCATTGGGCGGTCCAAGAAGACTGTGCCAGGCCTCAAGAAGGTGCTCTTCGTATGCGATCGAGCTGGTCTTCCTCCTAGTCGCGTGAGTCCGGAGGCACGGAAGCGCAAGACTTCGTCCCGCAAATGCGGCTGCCAATTTGGGTTCTTCGCCATTGAGCAGCGGACGCAGTGGACCATCCGATATCGTCCTGACCCCATTCACACCGAGCACAACCATGGTCCAAGCGAAAGCCCCCTTTTACACCCGGCAGCTCGAAAGCTGAATGCGACGATGGTGCATGCTGTCAAGAATTCTGAAAGAAAGCGGTGAGTTGACAACCGATTTCCAGAATTGCTCGTTCTGACTTGATGA
>NW_009276921.1:1701141-1717788 GCF_000150675.1 Verticillium dahliae VdLs.17 | reverse complement strand
ATCAACCGGAATCCCACCAAAGTTGCCACAGCGCTCGCAGAAGACCGACCTGCGATCTACAGCAAGCCGCAGCCAACTGCCGAGGAGCGAATTCGAGCCGATCTCCGTCGGGAGCTCGACAAGACGCGCCGGGATTTTGCGCAGTTCACCGAGGACGCCGAAAAACAGATTGCAGGATTGAAGTCGAAGCTCGAGGAGAAGGAACAGATCATCCGCAAGTTTGAGATGTTCATTGACATCTGCAATCAGCGGGTCATGGTGCAGCGAGAAAGGCTCTCAGGGCCGGAAAGCGGTGCCGGGGCTGGGTCGTCTGCTGGGCCATCAGTTGGGGCGTTGACGGGCACGGCGCCTGGGGAGCAACGCTGACGTTGATTTTTTCCTCCGATTTACAGTTGTCTTGCTTTGTTTCGTCAGATGGATCAAGGGATCATGGTGGTAACCGGCGCATGCATTGGAACGGATGGAAGGTACAGGTTTTGCTCAGGACGGCATCGTGGCTCGTCTTGTGTCGCATGGCTCACAGCAAGGGAAGTTTCGAGTGATGTTTAGATAGATCTTCATGTGGAGTCGTCGCGGAACAAACACGGATGCCGGATTGTCGACGGGATAAGGACAAGGGCATGGTGCATTATTTGCTAGCGCTTGAAATTCAAATAGTCAACCGTCTTCACCAACATTGTACCACATACGATGTTTACCACAGCCCAGCCTTGATATTGAAGAGGTTTGGATTGGCTGACACAACGAGGCTCAAGCTACGCGGGTTCGATATGTACCTAAGGTTCCACGGCTGAGACCTGCTGAGCAGGTACCCACAGCAAGTTCATTGTGATGCAGGAACGAGCTGCACCGCTGTCCCTATGTGATCAGATGTACAATCCACTCCGCAACTTGGCTAGAGGAAAATGGGGGAGAATTAGCTAGGCCTGCAGCCTTGTGGCTTTCTGATGGAGAGAGAAGAAGCCTGTGCTGTTGACGGGCCGCCGTCCAAGTTTCATTACATAAGGTACTTGGTGCGGCAGTCAGTCGGTCCAGTTGCCGGAGCAGTCGTGTTGGGAATGGAGGTCAGCGAGGATGAGGTGGCCCGATTCGGTTACGTTTGATCGACATGAACCTGAGCTGTAGGTCCAGGAAACAGTACCTACCTCATGAACTGGAGGCGTTGATTTGGTGAGACCAGTAGTGGATGGCCCCCTGGAAGATTGCAGCCATCCAACCAAATGAGCCCCACAATCTATAGTCGTGCCGACCCACCACTGGCCACACGTCTCCTGACACATGCCGTCGCGATTGGGGTCCATATGGTAATCTGGGTCGCGTAAAACTTGGGGGAGCCTACCTCTCGATTTGGGCAGTCAAGGTGTTGGCAGGGACTTGCAGGTTAATCCACAACTCTTTTCTACCACGAACACAGCTGCTGCCTCACAAACGCAGCAGGATAGGCAGCGGATAACCTGAGATACTTCGCTCTCTAATATCTCTCACCCCTAACGTCCTCTTTGCTTGCGTGCAAGAGCTCTCTATACCACCATCCTTCGATTAGGCCGCCCGCTCCATCGACACCCCTGAGTTTGCTACCTGTTCAGCCAAACCGATCACGTCTCGACCATGACGACTGCGTCTCTCTAGATACCCCATCACGACCACAGACACCCACCATTCGACATGGAGGTGGCATCACCACAAAGCCCCGGAGCAAATGGCGTTGCTGCGGCTCCCTTCCCAACGATCGACCCGGTACGCGTTGTCGAGCACCTCGTTTCTGCCTGCGAGATAGCTCTCGGAGCGACCAGAGAAGATCTTGAGGCTTCTGGCAGCTTGCTGCATAAGAGCCGCTACACCGATACGATACAGCGTTGCAACCGTTTTGCCACGGATGTTCAGACAACCTTGTACATCCAGAAGGACATCATCCCATCATCGGGCATCCAGAACGGTGACGAGGAGCCAAGTGCGTCAAGCAACCTCCCCAGACCTGTTCGGCTTGTCACTAATGTTAAACACCTCGCAGAAGCACCGTCCTATGCGTACACTCTCACACCCGAGATCTCCTCTCTTCCCACAACCGTTTCGTCGCTCAGTCTCCTCAAGCGTTCGCAGCCGATCGATCCCGCGCTTCCCCTGTCCTCTCAATTACTTCTTACTAATCTGCCTGGCCCGGCTACTCTTAATGCCACTGTTGGCGAACAGGGCCCTTCCACTTCAGCTTTCGAGATTCTTCACTCTTACGTCCACCACGTGCTGGCCCCATACTTCGATGCCAATACCAAGAGCCAACAGCTGGCAAACGGCTCACGAGGCCGTGGAGACGTCGACTCCAAGACAGGTATCCCGGTCACGAAGAAGAGGTGGAACGATCTGGAACTAAGTCTGCTGCATCTGCAACAGAATGTCGAGATCCCGGAGGTCTCGCTTATTTTCCACCATGTCGTCCAAGGTGCTCTTGACGATGCCGCATCTCGGCACTCGAAGCCAAATCTCGAATCGATCCCTGCCGCGACCCTTGGCGACAGTAGCTTCCTCAACAACCTCCAGAGCAACGTCAATAGCTGGATCAAGTCGATTCAAGTCATCACAAAGATGACCAAAGACCCGTCCGGCAACTCTGCGCAAGACTTCAAGTTTACAGCCAGTCAAGAGGTGAACTTCTGGCTGTCCATGGAGTCGGCACTGGAGGGTATCGATGCACAGCTGCGGAGTGACGGAGTGACATTGACTCTTGATATTTTGAAGAACGCAAAGCGTTTCCAAGCAACCGTTAGTTTTGTCGCCGACACTGGGTTGAAAGAAGCCGTGGAGAAGGTCCAAAAGTACAACCAGTTGATGCGAGACTTTCCCCTCGACGAGCTTCTCTCTGCGACGTCTCTTTCGAAGCTCCAGGACGCCATTGTGCAGATCTTCAGTCACTTGAACAAGAAACTGAGGATCTGCCCCTATCCCATCCGAAGGGCTTTGCCGCTCGTGGAAGCAATCTCGGCCGACCTTGACGACGTTCTTCACCGACTGCTCCCTGGCATTGAGATGGTGAACCTCGATTACCAGGAATTCAAGGGTATCATGAAGGCTTGCGACGACATCTTCCGGACGTGGGACGACAGCATCAAAGAGTTTACAAACGTTGCTCGTGAGGTCACGCGCAGGAGGAACGAAAGGTTCATCCCCATCAAAGTCAACCCGAGACACGGCGAACTCCAGGCGCGACTCAACTATGTCAGCACGTTTCGAGACAACCACGAACAACTGCAACGCACTATTGTCAACGTCCTAGGACCCAAGGCCACGGGTGGCGGTGCTGTCGAAACTACCGTGTCGAATGGAGCCATTGTCATGGAGGAGATGGGCGATGTGGACGCCGTTGAGGAAGTCAAACAGGCTTGGGAAGCTCTCAGGAACGTCGATCTTCTGGATGTGTCCGCCGAGGGTACTCAGAGATGGGCCCGAGCGGAGAACCTCTACAATGAGCGGACCTCGCGAGTCGAGAATTCCATCATCTCACGTTTGCGTGATCGCCTCGGAACCGCAAAGAACGCCAACGAGATGTTCCGCGTCTTCTCCAAGTTCAACGCCCTCTTCGTACGCCCCAAAATCAGGGGCGCCATTGCAGAGTACCAGAATCAGCTCATGGAGCACGTCAAACAGGCCATCAATGCACTTCACGAGCGCTTCAAGCAACAGTACGGCCACTCGGAAGCCCATGCCATGGCCCAATTACGAGATCTGCCTCCCGTCTCTGGTGCGATCATATGGGCTCGACAGATTGAGTTCCAACTCGACGGTTACATGAAGAAGGTTGAAGATGTTCTCGGTGCCGACTGGTCCCTGCACGCCGAGGGACAGAAGCTGGAAAACGAGAGCAACCTGTTCAGGAAAAAGTTGAACACCCGGCCAATCTTTGAGTCCTGGCTCAGCGATGTCCAGAGGCGTCAAATCTCTATTTCTGGCTACCTCTTCGATATTCGCAGGATCCGTTCTGCAGGTGGCACCCTCGAACTGCTTGTCAACTTTGATCCGCAAGTCATCACGTTGTTCAAAGAGACTCGCAACTTGATGTGGCAGGAGTACAATATTCCCCATTCCATCAACACCGTCTCAAAAGATGCAAAACGGGTCTATCCATTCGCCGTTAGCCTCATGGAGAGTGTTCGCACATTCTCGCAGATCACCCGCCAGATTTCCGAGATGGGCGAAGAAGCTGTTCTTTTATTTGGCTACCGAAACGAAGCTTATGCCTTGGTCAACAAGGGTGTGCCGCTGCGTTGGGAATCGTTTGTCAACACCCACGAGCTCTTCTTCTCGGGCAAGAACAGTTCCATTCTCCCAGCCGGCACCGAATACGGTCTCGCAGGACGGAGCGCAGAAAGCAAACACAGTCTATTTATCCGCGAATTTGCCGCTGCTGCATCGCTGATGCAGAGCAAGACTGCCTTCCTGACGTCGATCCATGTTACAATCGAAGATGCTTTGTCACAGCTCAGCACATGTCCATACGAACCAGACGCGTTTCAGTCCCGTCTCGAGGCTATCCAGAAGGCCGTTGACCAGTTGAACCTAGAGCAGTACGTCAATCTGCCCTATTGGGTCGAGAATATGAACCAAAAGATCAAGGAAGTGCTTCTTGGACGTCTGCAACACGCCATCCAGTCATGGATTCAGGCGTTTGAAGACGACTATCTTGACGACGGCCGACGCAAGAGAGCCAACGAGAGCAACGACGAGGCGAAACCGGAGGGCCCGACAATCAAGCGCTTGGTGCACGAACTTACCATGCGAAACCAAGTCATCTATCTGGACCCGCCTCTGGAATTTGCTAGAGCGAGCTGGTTCGTCCATCTTCACGACTGGCTTGGTGTTGTCTGCAACATGAAGAAGATCAAGGCCACCCGGTACCAGATGACCCTCACCACGGCAACTACTGAGGAACCCCGGTTCGACGACTTGCCTGGCGAGTGTACTGATCTGCTAAGCCGGGTCTACGTGTCTGTCGAGAAGAAGCTAAGGGAGCTTGGCGCTTATGTCGATAAGTGGTTACAATTTCAATCGCTCTGGGACCTTCAATCTGAGCAGGTCTACGAAGTTCTCGGCGACCAACTGTCAAGGTGGCTCCAACTTCTCCAGGAGATTCGCAAGACGCGCCAGACTTTCGACACCCAGGAAGTCAGTCGTCAGTTCGGACACACCACCATTGATTACGACCAGGTTCAAACCAGAGTCAATGCCAAATATGATCAGTGGCAACACGAGATTCTAATGAAGTTCGCAAGCCGACTCGGCACTCGCATGCGCGAGGTCCATGCCGACATTGAGAAGGCTCGCCGTGAGCTGGAGGGCCCGCGTTTGGATGCGTCCTCGACTGCTCAGGCTGTACAGTTCATCACCATTGTGCAAAGCTGCAAGCGTAACGTCAAGGCTTGGGCACCCGAAATTGACATGTTCAGACAGGGACACTCGACTCTTGTCCGGCAACGCTACCAGTTTCCCAATGACTGGTTGCACAATGACCAGATCGACAACTCTTGGGGATCCCTGACTGAGATCTTGGAGAAGAAGGCCAAGGTCGTTCAAGACCAAACCGACGCTCTACGTGCCAAGATTACGGCCCAAGACAAGCACATCAGCGACAAGATTGCCGAGATCACGGCTCAGTGGAATGAAGAGAAGCCTGTGTCTGGAACTATCAAGCCCGATCACGCCTCTGCCACTCTAGCTAGCTTTGAAACCAAGCTGTCCGAGCTACAGAACGAGTCTGAGATGGTTGGCAAAGCGAAGGAGGCGCTCGACCTCCCTGCCAACGTTGACAACTCTTTGGCCGCCGTTCTCGAGGAGGTTCACGACTTCCAGTCCGTCTGGTCCAATCTGTCCACAATCTGGTCTAGTCTCAACGAGACGAAAGAAACGCTCTGGACTGCTGTCCAGCCCCGAAAGGTGCGATCCAAGATCGACGACCTCCTGAAGAGCACCAAGGAGATGCCCAGCCGCATGCGCCAGTATGCCGCTTTCGAACACGTCCAGTCCATTCTTAGGGGCTATCTCAAGGTCAACTCCCTCCTCTCTGACCTGAAGTCCGAGGCCATTCGCGATCGCCATTGGACCAAGATCTACAAGCAGATCAGACCCGGGAAGCGGTACTCGCCGGTGTCGTTGACACTGGGTGACGTCTGGGATCTCAACCTCGTTGCTACAGAACTCATCGTCAAGGACATCATAGCCCAAGCTCAAGGAGAAATGGCTCTGGAAGAGTTTTTGAAGCAGGTTCGCGAGACATGGACCAATTACGCACTCGAACTCGTCAATTATCAGAACAAATGTCGCCTTATTCGAGGTTGGGACGATCTCTTCACCAAGTGCAGTGAGAACCTGAACTCTCTACAGGCCATGAAACATTCTCCCTACTACAAGGAGTTTGAAGAGGAAGCTTCTTCGTGGGAGGACAAGCTCAACCGCGTCCATGTTCTTTTCGACATCTGGATTGATGTGCAGCGCCAATGGGTCTATTTGGAGGGTGTCTTCACAGGCAATGCCGATATCAAGCATCTGCTTCCCATCGAATCTTCACGATTCCAAAACATCAACAGCGAGTTCTCTACCGTCATGAAGAAAGTCTACAAGCAGCCCTATGTTCTGGATGTCCTCGGCATCGCGAACGTGCAGAAGTCCTTGGAGCGTCTCGCTGAGCTGCTCAACAAGATCCAAAAGGCCCTTGGTGAATACCTCGAAAAGGAGCGTGTGTCTTTCCCGAGATTTTATTTCGTCGGTGACGAAGACCTTCTCGAGATGATAGGTAACAGCAATGACACTCTTCGCATCGCCAAGCATTTCAAGAAGATGTTCGCTGGTCTTTCCGGCCTGATCATGGACGATGAAACCATCATTTCTGGCTTCACTTCCAAGGAGGGAGAGGCTGTTCGACTAAAGAAGGAAATTTCGCTCGTCAAGACGCCGCGCATCAACGACTGGCTGACGCTTCTCGAAAACGGCATGAAGTCGACTCTTGCCGAGCTTCTTGCCGACGCCATCGCCCAGTATACGCCCATCTTCGAGTCTGAGAGTATTGACAAGTCAGTCTTGATCGAGTTCATGGACGCATTCCCCAGTCAGATAGTCGTCTTGGCTGCCCAGGCGACTTGGACGACAGCTGTAGAACAATCCCTCGCTGACGGAGGAGTGACACTCCAGTCGCTCTTTGACCGGGAGGTGCAGGTGCTTCGCCATCTTGCTGACACGGTGCTCGGAGACCTCGAAGTCATCCAGCGCAAGAAGTGTGAGCAGCTGATTACCGAATGTGTACATCAACGGGATTGCGTTGAGAAGCTTATGAAGCTGAACGCAACCACACCAACTCACTATCTCTGGCTTTTGCAGATGCGCTACGTATATACGCCAGAAGGCGACTTCCAACAGCGTCTGCAGGTCAAGATGGCCAATGCTAAGCTCAACTATGGCTTCGAGTATCTTGGAGTGCCAGATCGTCTCGTCCGAACCCCTCTTACCGATCGATGCTTCCTCACCCTGACCCAAGCTCTCGAACAACGTCTTGGTGGCTCGCCGTACGGACCAGCCGGCACGGGAAAGACAGAATCGGTTAAGGCACTCGGCCTGCAACTTGGACGTTTCACCCTCGTCTTCTGCTGTGACGACACCTTTGACTTCCAGGCCATGGGACGTATCTTCTTGGGTATCTGTCAAGTTGGTGCCTGGGGCTGCTTCGACGAGTTCAACCGTCTTGAGGAGAGAATCCTGTCTGCCGTGTCACAGCAGATTCAGAACATTCAACTTGGTCTCAAGCAAGGTGCTGAGGATGATAAGTCTCAGATTGAGCTCGTTGGCCGCCAGCTCCGCGTGAACGCCAACACCGGCATCTTCATCACAATGAACCCCGGATATGCCGGCCGTTCCAACCTGCCAGACAACCTGAAGAAGCTCTTCCGTAGCGTGGCCATGTCCAAGCCTGACAAAGAGCTCATCGCAGAAGTCATGCTTTACTCTCAGGGTTTCAACCAAGCCAAGTCCCTGTCCAAGCAGACTGTGCCATTCTTCGATAAGTGCTCGGACAAGCTGTCCAAGCAAGCGCATTACGACTTCGGACTTCGTGCACTCAAGAGTGTTCTTGTTAGTTCTGGAGGCCTGAAGAGAGCCCGCTTGACTGGTGGTGATGGCGTTGACGTCGTAGAGGCCGAGATTATCGTGCAGAGCATTCGAGAAACGATTGCGCCGAAGCTCATCAAGTCCGACGTCGAAATCATGATGACCGTCGAGGAAGTTTGCTTCCCCGGCGTACAGTATGTCCCGGCCAACCTCGTGGCGCTAGAGGAAGCCATTCGCACACTGGCCGCTGAGAGGCAGCTCGTCGTCAACGATACATGGATGACGAAGGTTATCCAGTTGTACCAGATACAGAACATTCACCACGGCGTCATGATGGTCGGAAACTCTGGTACAGGCAAGTCTGCAGCGTGGAAGATTTTGTTGGATGCTCTGCAAAAAGTCGAAGGCGTTGAAGGCGTACATCATGTCATCGACTCCAAGGTCATGTCAAAAGAAGCCTTGTACGGCAATCTCGACTCGACCACCCGTGAATGGACTGACGGTCTGTTCACGAGTATCCTGCGCAAAATCGTCGACAACCTTCGCGGCGAGGATTCGAAACGTCACTGGATTGTTTTTGATGGCGATGTGGACCCTGAGTGGGTTGAGAACCTCAACAGTGTGCTCGATGACAACAAGCTCCTGACGCTTCCCAATGGTGAGCGTCTCAACTTGCCTTCGAACGTTCGGATCATGTTCGAGGTTGAAACCCTGAAGTATGCTACGCTCGCTACTGTCAGTCGTTGTGGTATGGTCTGGTTCAGTGAAGATACTGTCTCTCCTCAGATGATGGTCGAGAACTACCTGATGACGCTTCGCACCAAGCCTTTCGAGGACCTTGATGAAGACAATGTTGCGTCGGCTCAGAGCCCGGCTAAGGCTCTCGCCCTCCAAACCCATGTTGCCGATCTCCTCAACGCTCACCTTACAAGCGAAGACTTCATCTCGTCAGCCCTGAATGAAGCTCGGGGCTACGACCATATTATGGACTTCACCGTGGCACGTGTGCTGAACACTCTCTTCTCGCTTCTCAACAAGGCAGTTCGAGACATGATTGAGTACAATGCCCAGCACTCCGACTTCCCCCTTGAGCCAGAGCAAGTCGAGGCCTACGTTTCCAAAAAGTTGCTGCTTGCTTTAGTCTGGTCTCTCACGGGAGATTGTCCGCTGAATGACCGCAAAACCTTCGGCGACGCCGTTGCTGGTCTCGCAAGCTTCGGCTCACCGCCTCTCGATGGTGCCAGCTCTCTCATCGATTTCGATGTCTCTCTTCCCAAGGCGGAGTGGACGCAGTGGCAGAACCAGGTTCCTACGATCGAGGTCAACACTCACTCCATCACACAGACTGATGTGGTTATTCCCACTCTGGATACGGTTCGCCACGAGGATGTGCTCTACTCTTGGCTCGCTGAGCACAAGCCCCTTCTTCTTTGCGGCCCGCCAGGTTCGGGTAAGACAATGACGCTGTTCAGCGCTCTCCGCAAACTTCCCAATATGGAGGTTGTGGGCCTCAACTTCTCAAGTGCTACCACTCCAGATCTTCTGATCAAGACCTTTGAGCAACACTGCGAATACAAGAAGACACTGAACGGCGTGATACTGTCGCCTACTCAGATTGGAAGGTGGTTGGTCATCTTCTGTGACGAAATCAACCTTCCTGCGCCTGACAAGTATGGCACGCAACGAGCTATATCTTTCCTTAGGCAGCTCGTTGAACATAATGGCTTCTGGAGGACATCTGACAAGTCTTGGGTCACGCTTGACAGGATTCAGTTTGTAGGTGCTTGTAACCCGCCAACCGACGCTGGCCGTACTCCGTTGGGTGACCGTTTCCTGCGACACGCCCCTCTCATCATGGTTGATTACCCTGGCGAGCTTTCGCTTCAGCAAATTTACGGCACTTTCAACTCCGCCGTCCTTAAGATCATCCCCACGCTTCGTGGCTATGCCGATCAGCTCACGCAAGCCATGGTTAAGTTCTATCTCGAATCTCAGCAACGCTTCACCCCCAAAATCCAGCCACACTATGTCTACAGTCCTCGTGAGCTGACACGATGGGCCCGCGGCATCTACGAGGCGATACGCCCGCTGGAGAATCTGTCTCTAGAGGGTCTCATCCGTATTTGGGCGCACGAAGCTCTGCGACTTTTCCAAGATCGTCTCGTAGCCGAAGATGAACGCCAGTGGACAGATGAGGCAGTACGGCGCATCGCAACCCAGTACTTCCCCAGCATCGACGAGCAGGAGGCTCTCGGTGGGCCCATTCTGTTCTCGAACTGGCTATCAAAGAACTACGTCCCTGTGGACCGTGAGCAGCTTCGCGACTTCGTCAAGGCTCGTCTCAAGACATTCTGCGAGGAGGAAGTGGACGTGCCTCTCATTCTCTTTAACGACGTGCTGGAGCATGTTCTTCGTATCGATCGTGTGTTCCGCCAGCCTCAGGGCCATCTGATTCTCATCGGTGTCAGTGGCAGTGGCAAGACAACTCTCTCTCGGTTTGTAGCTTGGATGAATGGTCTGAAGGTCTTCCAGATCAAGGTCCATGGCAAGTACTCCGCTGAAGACTTCGACGATGACCTCCGTGACGTCCTGCGCCGCTGCGGTTGCAAGGGAGAGAAGATCTGCTTTATCATGGACGAGTCCAATGTTCTCGATTCGGGTTTCCTGGAAAGGATGAACACCCTGCTGGCCAACGCTGAGGTTCCTGGTCTCTTCGAGGGCGACGACTTTGCTGCACTGATGACGGCATGCAAGGAAGGTGCTCAACGCCAAAACCTGCACCTTGATTCTCAGGAGGAGCTGTACAAGTGGTTCACGCAACAAATTGTGAAGAACCTGCACGTCGTCTTCACCATGAACCCACCCGAAGACGGTCTCGGCTCCAAAGCAGCCACCAGTCCAGCGCTGTTCAACCGTTGCGTGCTCAACTGGTTCGGTGACTGGTCTGATCAGGCGCTCTTCCAAGTAGGCCATGAGCTTACCCACTCCATTGACCTGGATCGGCCCAACTTCCAGGCACCTGATTCGATTCCCGTCGCGTACCGCGGGCTCTCCTTGCCGCCATCGCACCGCGAGGCGATTGTCAATTCCATGGTTTACATTCACTACTCTCTCCAGCGCTTCAACGTCAAACTACAGAAGCAGCAAGGCAAGGTCACTTTCCTCACGCCCAGGCATTTCCTTGACTTCGTTGCGCAATACGTCAAGCTTTACAACGAAAAGCGAGAGGACCTTGAGGAGCAGCAGCGCCATCTCAATGTCGGTCTAGAGAAGCTCCGCGACACCGTCGACAAGGTTCGCGATCTGCGTGTCAGCCTTGCGGAGAAGAAGTCGCAGCTTGAGCAAAAGGATGCCGAGGCAAACGAGAAGCTGCAGCGCATGATTGCCGATCAGCGAGAGGCGGAACAGAGAAAGAACACTTCTCTCGAGATCCAGGCTGCTCTAGAGAAACAAGAATCCGAGGTTGCTTCACGGAAGAAGATTGTATTGGAGGACCTTGCGCGAGCCGAGCCGGCTGTCGAAGAAGCACGCGCCAGCGTCAGCAATATCAAGAGGCAGCATCTAACGGAAGTCCGATCCATGGGCAATCCACCTCAAGGTGTCAGACTCGCTCTTGACTCTGTCTGCACATTGCTGGGTCACAAGGTCAACGAGTGGAAGAACATCCAAGCGATCGTGCGCAAGGACGACTTCATTGCTAGCATCGTCAACTTCAACAACGAGGAGAAGATGACCAAGCCTCTGCGCGTCAAGATGCGAAACGAATTCCTGTCGAACCCCGAGTTCACGTTCGACAAGGTTAACCGCGCCAGTAAGGCTTGTGGTCCGCTAGTCCAATGGGTGGAGGCGCAGGTCACTTACTCAGAGATTCTTGATCGTGTCGGCCCTCTGAGGAATGAGGTGGAGCAGCTCGAAGAGCAGGCTCTGCAAACGAAGGCTGAAGCCAAGGCTGTGGAGAACACCATCAACGCCCTTGAATCGAGCATTGCGACCTACAAGACCGAGTACGCGGCGCTCATCAGCGAGACACAAGCCATCAAATCCGAGATGGAACGAGTACAATTCAAGGTTGACAGGAGCGTCAGGCTCCTTGACAGTCTATCATCAGAGAGAGTTCGCTGGGAGGAAGGAAGCAAGTCTTTCGAGACGCAAATCAGCACCCTCGTTGGCGACGTCCTGGTCGCCGCGGCTTTCCTCGCTTACAGCGGTCTTTATGATCAAACATTCCGAAAGTCAATGATGGAAGACTGGTTGCACCAGCTTCATCTTTCCGGAGTCCAGTACAAGCAACACAATCCTGTCACTGAGTATCTTTCTACTGCTGATGAGCGGCTCGGCTGGCAAGAGAACAGTCTCCCCGTGGACGACCTCTGCACCGAGAATGCCATCATTCTGAAGCGCTTCAACCGCTACCCTCTCATCATTGATCCATCTGGCAGAGTCACAGAGTTCCTCCAGAAAGAGAGCAAGGATCGTCGCTTGACGGTCACTAGCTTCCTTGACGATTCCTTCACCAAGCAGCTTGAGAGCTCTCTGAGATTCGGTAACCCAATCCTGATCCAGGACGCGGAGCATCTCGACCCTATCCTGAACCAAGTCCTCAACAAAGAGTACCAAAAGACTGGCGGTCGTGTTCTCATCCAGCTCGGCAAACAACAGATCGATTTCTCGCCTGCTTTCAAGATTTACCTGTCCACGCGCGATCCGTCCGCAACCTTCCCTCCCGATATCTGCAGTCGAACCACATTTGTCAACTTCACGGTCACGCAGAGCAGTCTTCAGACACAGTCCCTGAACGAGGTTCTCAAATCCGAGCGGCCAGATGTGGACGAACGACGATCAAATCTCATCAAGCTGCAGGGAGAGTTCACGGTGCACCTGCGCCAGCTTGAGAAGCGCCTCCTCCAAGCCCTCAACGAGTCTCGTGGCAACATCCTTGATGACGACAACGTCATTGAGACACTGGAGACCCTCAAGACAGAGGCGGCGGAGATCTCGGCAAAGATCAGTAGTACTGAGGGTGTCATGGCAGAGGTTGACGAGATCACGCAACAGTACAGCATCATTGCTCGTTCCTGCAGTACTGTCTTCGCCGTGCTGGAGCAGCTGCACTACCTCAACCACTTTTACCAATTCTCGCTTCAGTACTTCCTCGACATTTTCCACTCTGTCCTGCGAGGCAACCCGAACTTGGCCAATGAGACGGACCATAATGTCCGTCGGGATATCATCGTCAAGGACCTGTTCGTCTCTGCCTTCAAGCGAACAGCTCTGGGTCTGCTCCAACGCGATCGTATCACCTTGGCCATGCTGCTCGCACAGGCCTCGCCATACCCTATGGACAAGGGGCTCATCGACGTCATCCTAGACAAGCGTGTGGAGGGCAAGGATCTGTCCACCGAGCCAGATGCCCGAGACGAGGCCTTTGCCAGAGCGGGCCACTTTAGCGCGCTCAAGGACAAGCTGGGCAGGGCTGCCTCTGCTGACTGGGACACTTTCCTTACCGAAGAACTTGCTGAGAACTTTGTTCCCCAGATCTGGGACGACAACACATCGGCAAATGACCAAGCACTGCTATCCCTTCTGCTGGTTAAGCTTTTCCGCCTTGACCGTTTCGTTCCTGCTGCAGAGCGCTTCGTAACGCTCGTATTTGGCTCTGATCTTTTCGATATTGTCGAGGATCTTAAGGAGACTGTCACCCAGGTGCCTGCCACCAGACCTGTCGCCCTTGTCTCTAGCCCTGGCTTCGATGCCAGCTACAAGGTCGACAACTTGGTGGAGAGAATGCGAGTCAACTGCACCAACATTGCCATGGGTTCCAACGAAGGTCTTGCCAGCGCTGACAAGGCCGTCACCAACGCCGCACAAACAGGCTCGTGGGTCCTGGTCAAAAACGTTCACCTCGCGCCGTCTTGGCTTCAAAGTCTGGAGAAACGCATGGATTCCCTCAACCCCCACTCGGACTTCCGTCTGTTCCTCTCCATGGAGTCAAGTCCCAAGATTCCCGTCAACCTCCTGCGCGCTTCTCGGGTCCTCATGTACGAGCAGCCCGCTGGCGTAAGGGCCAACATGAAAGACTCGATGTCCTCGCTCTCAACACGATCTGCAAAGAGCCCTGTGGAACGTACGAGGCTCTACCTACTGCTCGCTTTCCTCCACGCCGTTGTCCAGGAGCGTCTGCGCTATGCCCCCAACCTCGGTTGGAAGGGTTTCTGGGAGTTCAATGACAGCGATGTAAGTCTACCTCCTCTTGAAATATGGTGAATAAAGGCGCTAACAAGTTCACAGTACGAATGCTCGGCATTCATCATTGACACGTGGATCGAACAGGCTGCCGGGACTCGTACGAACATTGCGCCTCAGAGCATTCCGTGGGACATGATTCGCTACCTCATTACTGAGACTTACGGCGGCAAGATTGACGACGAAGGCGACTTCCGCCAGCTCAACAGCCTCGTCGAGTCATTCCTCACGCCTGCAGCATATGACATTGGGCACAAACTCGTCGAGGGGCCTGATGGTTCCGAGGAAGGCAGTCTGGTTGTCCCATCCGGCACGTCTCTACCTGAGTTCACAGCCTGGATCCACAAACTCCCCGAGCGCGAGCCGCCCACGTACCTCGGACTGCCGGCCAACGCAGAGAAACTGCTGCTGGTTGGTCTGGGCCGCAGCCTGATCGGCAATCTGAAGAAGGTGATGGACACTCTGGACGAGGGCGAGCAGCTCATGGCTGAAGCTTAGTAAGCACTGTTGTTGGGCTGTATGTGTCATTTTATCGCAAACCGGCGAGTTGCGTTGACGGCTGTCTATTCTCAGCTCATTTTCTGTGCACTCTGTTTTTGATGCGGCGCATCGTGGTTGGGGCGAAGGGGGCGGATGGCCTCCAACATTCTATCGCTTATTCGCTCTTGCGCTGATACCCCCTTTTGAGCACATCAGTTCGACTAGATTGATTATTGTTTCGTCATCGCAAGCAAGCATTTTTTATTTGAATCTTCATCTTTACACGCAAATCCCGACAGCAGTTGCTTCCAATGTCTTTTAGCCTATACCGTAAACTAGACTGACATTGGAGGGGCCTCCTTTAATTAGCGGCGAGTCGTAGCAAGCCGCAGCATCTTGGCTTACACAGACTACCCTCCTCTCGTGATGACCGACATTCACCATCCACTTCACCTTTAGATACGACTAGAGAAGCTCAACGGAGCATGAAATTCTTGACAGATCCTCTATGGGCTACGAAAATCAGGTAGATAACAGTTCCAAAACGAGATGGAGGTCAAAGTAGAACAATTCCCAACACCCTATCCCCCACCCTCCTTCTTCCCACCCCACATGACGCTCAAGGCTATCGCCACTTTGACTTGGGATCCCTCGTCGCGGGTACGAAGTTCCTGGCATTTGGTACACTGTCCGATTGTTCCCTACTCGTCTTTGTGTGTTCGAATTGTTGGGCGTTCTTGAAGGACTGTAGGTTGCCCGCGTTGCTCCAGTGACTGCTAGCCCTGGCTGACGTGCCCAGCATAGCCTGGTCGGGCTCCCAGATCGCTTCCATTCCTTCGACGTTTTTGCTGCAATCACCACGACCAGTAGATCCCCGTGTAATGTCATCAAGCCAGTAACGTACGGGCTCGGGCTTTGTTCTTCGCTTGGGATAGGTCACTGCTGGTTCTGGCAGATGGTCGCCTGTCCACTCTGATGTTTGTGAGGCTACGTGTTTGGTCGCTTCCCCGTCAAGATCATGGCACGAATCGTGGCTGGGGATCTGTGCTTCGGCGTCACCGTCGTCGGGGCAGTGGTCCAGATTGACCATGCCAAAAGGTCTGTGGTTTGCATGGTGAACTCCCATATTGGCGGAAATGATTTGAACGGAGACCTTGTAGAGAAAGTGATGCATACGTACAGGGTGACATATGGACACAACCTAAGCATCATGCGTGATGGAGTCGGGATGAGGCTTTTGTAGTCCATCATCTCCTTGCCATCCCAAGCTAAGCGCTTCGTCCAGGCGAAGAGTATTTCGAATTCTCACTGGATTTGCCAATGGAAACCTGTGTATTGGAATTCCAATTGACATCAATGACAGTTCTCTACAGCATACCACTTCCAATGACCACGTCAGCTTGGGCTGGGTCTCTCGCAGCGTTGGGCTCTCCCAAAGCCAGCGACGACACCACTCTCTGCATCTTCCTGCAGCCCAGCACACCCTCTCTGTCGATAATTCTTGGAATTTGGTGGTGGCTCGCGTGCGCGCATGTGGACGGCTGGCTGGCAGCGACAGCCTGATGCCCGCATAGGTGTCATCTGCCCCCCCTCTTCTTCTGTTGTTTGCCCATCCACTCCGTAGCAGAAGCAAATGCTCGGAATTCTTTCAAGTTCGAGATATAGCTGGTTCCACTGATCCCTCAGTTATGAGTGAGGCCGCCTGCTGCATTGCACGCAAGGCCGGCCGGTTTTGCCCCTTGTATTTGAGCACAGCATAACATAAACAGTGAGTGGCTTTCTGTTGTCGCGAATTTGATCCCGTTGTGTTGCGAGCCTGCTTTCCTGATATCCAACTTGTCG
>NW_009276921.1:1699476-1700775 GCF_000150675.1 Verticillium dahliae VdLs.17 | reverse complement strand
ATTCATACAAATTACATGAACTAGAAGAATTGATGAGAATCATGTGTAAAAGAAATACGGCTTCTTCGCAACGTAAGTCTCCCGCCTTGTCAGCATCCGAAGCATAATTATTTAATGAAGTTACAGCAAGCGCCAATATGTTTACCGATTGGGTCTATGGGGCTGCAGAAAGTATGGCCAGCTGTATAATGCCAGCTCAGACTCTGGAAACTGTGACGATGACGATGACGAAGACTATGATGATGTTACCGAAACCAACACTTCGACTTCCTTTCGCGCCATGTGCGCCGACAACGACGCAGAGGGACTATTCGCAGACACAACGCCGCCAGAGGACCCTCCAGCCCTCAAATTCTCGTTATGCGACGAAAGCCGGCTCCAGCAGAAGTTAGCAGCCGACCTCCCGTGCATTGTTGGAGATTATGCCACGGCCTCTGATCTGTATCTTCAATACAGTCTGTCGCAGTCTTCCAAGGGTGGTGCCAGCCAAGCGCATCGACTAAATCTCATCAACTATGCCCACACAGCTCGTGGGAATCATCATATCACCACCGCAAAAGCCATGATTCAGGGGCAAATCGATGCGCTAGATGGGCCTTCAGCTCGGCGATTCTTCAAGCTCCTCAAAGCTGTCGGTGTGTCTCGCTTATCTGGTGGCGACCCCGAGGCTCTTGACCAAGAACTTCAAGAGGTCAATGAGATCATGCTCGAGGTAGAGGATTCGTTTGTCGATGACAATGACGATCACAAGATGCTATCAATAAGTCATCAACTGATTGACATGAATGCACTTGTGCTTTTGTGTCGGGCTAAACAGCAGTTGACATCAAGAGAAGGCGGCCACGCCACGGAGTTCAAGAATGCGCCAGGCATGCGAGACAAATATGTCAAGCAACAACTACAGTGGACGTTCCAACACAGTCTTGGCAAGTCAATCGCCATGCACAAGTGCCTTGAATGGTGCCACGGGCCACGGGCACAGGTTCAGGATCGGGGCTGCAGCTCCATCGACTCGTTCATGCCTCTCTGGTCCATATATGCCAAAGAGGCGTGCAATTCTCGGCAGGCCCAGCCCCCCTGGTATGATATATGCGAGGCCGAAATGGGAATATCGCCCACCGCTCTGCTATACACCTTGTGCCGCTATGACAGCACCGGTCGACTGCCTGCCCCGGGTAGTCTGGGACATACACCAGTTTATCAAAACGATATCTGGGATCTTTTTTGTCACTGCTGAGTCGCCTGCGGAAGGCATGCCATGGACGGCTGTCTGAAAGGGCCAGTGTGAAGGGAGGGGGG
>NW_009276921.1:1695352-1699307 GCF_000150675.1 Verticillium dahliae VdLs.17 | reverse complement strand
TGCTAGATCACGTTTGGCAACCAACACCTCAGAGGGGAACGCTGTTGCGAGCCATCACAGCATCACAGGCTGCCCCTTGCACGGGTTTTCTGCCCCGAGATAGCCTCCTCCGGGGCCTTGAACATACGTTGAAGACGACGAAACGTGGACAGCTTCTTTCAGGTCGTCCGTGTACAAGACCCCCATACGTTAACCCCCGCCCCCCCTACCCTTTCCCATTCTTCTCATGTTATCTAATCATCTTTTTTTTTCTGTATATGAGATCCGCAAAGCAAAACGCAGTCTCTGACATGACTACATTGTAAGGACGTGGAGGTGAGCGAGATTTAATGAACGAGATCATTGTACTTTTTTCTTCTGTAATGGTATAGGATATCTGGAAAGGCGAGCAAAAGGAGTACGTACACTACCTTACACATGGGTCCACAATACCACCGCAGCTGAGCTATTTCTTGATTCTTCTGGGAGTTCATGTATTTTTGAACAGTCAAGCAGTCAATCAGTCAATCAGTCAGCAGAACTTCAGTTCATATGAAGCATTGAACAGCCATTGTGAGCTGATGCTGTGTGGATCGGCGTGGAACAGCACTCAAAGTCGTAGAGCTGCAGGCAGCGCCTTGACGATGAGTTTCATGGATGGACAGACACCAGGGCGGCGCCAGTCGAGTAGGGAATAGACCGATCGATCGGGGTTTTCGCTGACACTACGTGAAGGTGCAGAGCGCGTCTGCAACTGGCTGGGGCGATCGGGGGCCGGTCGATTGGGCGATTGGCCGCAGCTAGGAAGGTGCAGCTCACGGCCGGTCGCTGGAAGGAAGGGAAGGAAGGGAAGCTTGGGAAGCAAGCGTGAGACGTGACGAGTTGCTGAGCGTCAGGTGCTCCTCCGGAGCGGACGCTACGGGTGCCCCACTATGACTGTGGCTGGTGTGTCGAGAAAGCGGCCAGAAAGCGGGGAAACAGTCGTCATACCAGAAGAGCTTCCTGCCCTTGGGCCAATGAAACCGTGTGATGGCATGTGCCTTGGCACCACCCCCGACACACCTGATGTCGCTGCTGTCGCTGATGATACGCCTGGTGCATATTGCATTCCTCACGAGATGGGGGTTGTCATGGCCCGAGTGGTGCGGCTTGTAAAGCGGTCAGCTCTGGGTTCGCAGGCTGTACCATTGATTGTCTCACAGGAGTAGCTCAACCGTTCAACGAAGAGATAGGTAATCTATATACGGGCACAGGCAACGGAATTGTGTTGGAGAACCCTAAGGTACAAGGCATTTTTCTGGCAGTCGCATCATGTCTGTAGCACTTGCCTCCGTAGCACATTGTGGCTTCGAAAGTTACGCAAGGTGGAAAGCGCGGGCGAGAAAGAAAGACAGACACCCTTGTAGCTGGCGTCGATCTAGCATGGCCCTGCCCCATCCCGCCTGTTGCCTGCTTCCCTGGTCGCCTTGGTCAGCCAGTCGACCTTGCCTTGCCGCTGAACGCATCTCACTAGCCACTCTTCGACCTGGCTCTCTTCGTGAGGGTACATGAGAAAGGCACACCACCTACGACATCCCACCTGAGAGACTCGTACCGCACTCGCCCCCTTCTGAACCCCTCGCTCGGTCTCTACCCGGCTTGCGACGGTCACCCGCATGACGACGAACGACCGTGCCGCTTTAAATACAACGGGCCCCCCCTCTTCATTTCCACTCGCCTCCTCGCCTTCTTGCCTTGCCATCCGCAGTCGAGTTGCCTATCGACCGTTTCAGTCCAGCAAGCATCAGAGTCGAAGTGAGGTTCCGCTCGCAATACAAACCCCAATCGACGTAGTACACGAGCCGAAGCCAACACCAGCATCATCATAACAACATGGATCGAGTTCACGCACGTAAGTCCTTCCTCTCACAGTGGCTGGTCAACGGTCGTGACCTCCGCCTCTACACTGTGCATCCAAATCCTCGAAGCAAATAAAGCTGACATGCATCAATCCCTAAAGTCAACCCCTTCGCGAAGAAGGAGACGCATAGCGCCCGTACAATCACCACATACAAGGTTCTGACCATCTTGTCGTGGCTCTTGTCCGTCATCGTCTCGTTTTACTACGTTCTGTACACCCCTCATGATGGCTTTACCATCCGCAAAAGCATTTGGGACCAGAACCGCCTGTACCCCACGGCCTTCACCTTGAACTCCCTCATTACCAGCATCTACTGGTGAGTGGTTGTCCCTGACGGACGCCAGCCAACGCGCAGCTGACAACGCCTAGGATCGTCCTCTTCATTCTCCAGATTGGCTACGTCGCTCACCTCTTCTCGAAGAACACCGACAATGTTCAGGCCGCTGCCAGTGTTGGCAGCCACTTCATTTTCAACAACCTGTTGCACTTTGCCTTCGTCATGCTCTTCGTCCGCTCTCACTTTGCCTGGGCCGAAGTTATCCTGATCATCAACTTTATCAACTTGTCCTCGCTCTACTTCCGCCACAACACCTACCCCCGCTTCATCCACGCGCCCGCCGTTGCCGGACCCCTCGCCTGGACCTTCGTCGCCATCTACTGGAACGGCGCCATCATGGTGCACCACCCCGACTCCCTTGTGGCCCGTATTTTCGGCAACATCTTCATCTGGTCCATCCTGGCCTACGGAGGCTTCTTCATTTTTGCCTACAAGGTAAGTGACTCCGCAAGCATGCCTTTATTCTTTTATTTGGGCCATGTGCTAAATCGACCCAGGACTACACCATCGGCTTCGCCCTCAGCGTCCTCGCAGCCTCCATCGGTGTCGGCCAATTCCTCCACCAGATTGTCGCCTTCCAGTGGATCTTCGCGTTCGTCATCATGTCGGTCCTCTTCGTTTCCACGCTCGCCGTCGCTGTGCCCGCCTGGACTGGCCGCGAGACCAACTGGGGCCGTGGCTCGGCTCCCGCTGACGTGGAGCGTGCTCCTCTTCTTGCTGACGACTAGATCAATCATTCCACGAGTTGGATCAAAGTCGAAAATCATGTTGCGTCCTGGGTCCATCTGTCTCTGGGCGCCACATCAATGAGCACAGACTACGAAATTGAGCTACGTGAATCGGGAGCGTGTTGTGACAACAAATTGGTCGACCTAATTGCGAAGGGGGTCTGTGGTTGCCATCATTTTCTTTTGGGGGTGAATGTTCGTTGTGGCAAGTGGTCTTCATCATCGCGATAGCTTTTGCTTGTACATAGCTGGCTCACAGGGAACTGTCTGCGCTGCGCAAATTAACTATTTTACAGCGTCACGATGACTTGCAAATTACACGTTGCGCCTGATTCTTCTTGGGAATGGGAAGCTTTGTCGGACTTTGTTGACATTTCGACACGAGAATGACGTCGTTGTCTCTTATCCAGAAGCTCTTATCAACCCCACAGATCCACATTTGATATGCGTGTCTCTCACCGAGCTTCACCGGTCGCGTCGACTCATGCTCTCTCGTCTCCATCCGTGAAGCACCTACAACGCCCACCTGCAAAAGCCAGAATCCCACCTGTTACTCCAACACGCTACTGCGCCGCGCCAGACATCGAGGCGGTAGCCCCCATGCGATGAAAGCCCCGAGCCACTTCCCATTGCCCCTCAACATTGGCACCGACATTTGCCAGGTCTCGCGCATCTTCCGTCTCCTGACGGGGCCCCGCGGCACGCGCTTCCTCCACCGCGTGCTGACGCCCGAGGAGCGCGCCGCCGCCTCGGCCACGCAGCTGCGGCCGCTGCCGGCGCCGGCGGGCCCTCTCGACGGCGGCTTCGAGGCGCTGCGCGCAAACTATCCAGAGTGGTGGCAACGCTCGACATTTGTGGCGGGACGGTGCGGCATCCCTTCTCTTTTCTTGACCGTTTTTTTGCTTTCTGAAGTGCCGATGCGGACTTCCTCCGGGGTTCCAGGGCGAAACAGAAACAGGCTCCTGGGTGAGGGAGAAACAGGGCTCCGAGTGAGAGAGAAAGGCTGACGGA
>NW_009276921.1:1623268-1694693 GCF_000150675.1 Verticillium dahliae VdLs.17 | reverse complement strand
CGTGGCCGGACCCATAACCCGGGCGTGAGTTGGCCTCACCTGGTACGGGGCCGGCATCGTGTAGCTCCCCCACCCCCACCCGGTCGGGGTTTTCTTCAACAAAAACATTTGGTTCTTCCCGGCCTAGGGACGGTTAGTCTTTTTTTTTTTCAACAAAAGGGAATTCGCCAGCGAAACTATGTTTTTTTTTTGGGGGGGGAGGGGGGCCCACCCGGCACCTGAGAAGCTAGGGTGGACGCGCGAGAGACCGCCCCCCGCGACGCCCAGAAGCCCCACGCTATAGGCACAGACTGCAGCTGTCAACGCCCTGGAAGTCTGCGCCGGGGGACGCCATTCGACCGCTGGGCTTCGGTGAGGCGGCGGGTCGGCAGGGACTGATCCAACTGGACGCAGCGCCCTGCGGCTGCATGCTGCTGGGCCCACCTTCTGATCTCCAGGCAGCCGGGAACTACCCAGACGGGGCAAGGTGAGTGAGCCAAGGTCATTGCTTTCATGATACAAAACTGACCCAGTCTCTCTCACTTCCACCCCCTTCATCACATCAACGTCGATTTTCTGCGACATTGCGATGCCCTCTTTAGCAAGCCGGCTTGCTTTCAATCACCTGCACAAGAATGATACCTGATATTTTACCCGATCGGAGCTTCGTGCTCGCAGCTACCGGGCCTCAATCCTTGCTATCCTCTTCAAGGTGAGTCGTTGGCCATCCTCGGCAGTCTCCAAATGCAACAGCTGCACGTACCTTACTTGAAAAGACGAGGCACTGACGATACCCACCCCCTTAGTATCAACGATGGCCAACTTCCGTGGGTCACCGAAATCTCTCTTTTGGCCGAAGCTGGGCACCTTCAGATTCTGATCGTACTCGTTTCCCTGCTCTGGACCTCATACCGGTTACTCAACCGCCAATACACCAAAAGGATTCGTCATCACCACAGCGCTTCCGCCATCCGATGGAGATGGGAAGCCTGCGCCCTCACCATCCGCGCAACCACCTTCGTTTTCTTGGTCCTCGCTGCAGCCGAAGGCCAGACCAATGCTCTCAATGCCGTTTGTGCGGCATACGCATTGATCTTCGCCTTGTCGAGACTCATCAACGATATGGAATGGCGCCACATCGCCTTGCACCAAACGAATTTTGTTCTCACAGCCACCCTCATCCTCGTCGCGGCATCGGCCATCTTGCCATGCATCGAGGCACGAGAGCCAGCGACGATCGCCTTTCCTCTGAAAGGGGCTGTCATCAGCCTCGCGCTGTCCGTCTTCATCTCTCTCATCACCCCACGCGAGTGGGTTCCCCCCTCTCTCAAGCATGCGCTGCCAAAGGGGGCGGTCGAGACGGATCCCGCCCCTGAGGAGGTTTGCAGCTGGGCCGACTATTTCCTGACCTACGACTGGTTGACACCGTTGATCTGGACAGGTGCTCGCCGCCCTGTCACCATTGACGACCTGCCCAAGCTGGCATGGTACGACGACCCGCTGCTGCTGCTGTCCAAGATCAAGGCGGCCCGGGCCAAGAGCAAAAATACGCTCTGGACCGTGCTTCGCCTCCTGAAAAAGGAGGCTCTCATCATGGCAAGCTGCATCGCCACGGCCTACCTGCTAGAGCTCGTCGCGCCGTTCGCCCTGTACCAGCTGCTTTCCTACCTTGCTGATCCCAAAGGTTCTGTGATACGCCCCTGGGTCTGGCTGCTCCTCATGTTCTGTGGTCCTCTGTCTCGCTCGGTCTGTTTCCAGCAGTATGTCTTCACTTCAACGAGGTTGATCGTGCGCGTCAAGTCCTCCATGACCCAAGAGCTCTATCACAGGGCCATTGCCTCGAAAGATGTCGAGGACGACGTCTTTGCCATTTCTTCCAAGGACAAGAAGGCAAAGCCTGAGGGAAAGACGGGCCAGACATCGAGTTCTACCGGCCGCCTTGCAAACCTCATGGCCGCTGATGTTGACGCCGTCTTCATGTCCCGTGACATAATCATGATCATGATCGGTGTGCCAACAGGAACGTGTGCCTCCATCATTGGCCTCTACAAAATGCTGGGCTGGCCATCCCTCGTCGGAGCCACAGTGCTTTTGCTCGCTTCGCCCTTGTCCATTTTCATCGCCCAGCTTATGGCAAAGACGACGCGTATCGTTCGTCGGGCACAAGACTCGCGCATCTCTCTCGTGTCAGAATATCTCTCCTCAATCCGAGCTGTTAAGTACTTTGCTTGGGAGGATGCTGCCATCAACCGGATTCTGGAGGCTCGTGAAAATGAGCAGCAGCACATGTGGCGAGTGTCCTTGCTCTATGTAGGCCTAGGTCAGGTCACACAACTGATACCGCAGGCTGCTCTGCTGCTCATCTTCTCGCTTCATGTAGCGGTCATGAAGCAGCCACTTACTGCTGCTACAGCCTTTACGACTGTGTACCTCGTAAAGAACATTCGTAAGAATATTACGCAGGCGGGCAGTTTATCTAGGAATGTTACGGCCGCCATGATAGCACTCAATCGTCTCGACAAGTACTTTGAAAGTACAGTGCCAGTCGAACAGTACCCTGAGGGTCCCCTCGCCATGAATCAAGCTACGTTCCGTCGGAATAAGCTGGCGACGTTCGTGCTAAGGGACATCTCCGTCGACTTTGTTGAAGCTGGTCTCAATGTCGTGTCGGGCCAGAGTGGCAGTGGCAAGACGACTCTACTCCTCGCCATCCTCGGCGAGACTGACCGACAGCATGGAACAGTGACTCGCCCCAAAGATGTCGCTTTTGCTTCTCAGACGGCTTGGCTGCAAAACGAGACGATTCAGGATAACATCTTGTTCAACAGTGCTTTTGAACAAGTGCGCTATGATAGAGTCATTGACGCCTGCTGTCTGTCTTTTGACTTGAGCCAGATGGACAAGGGTGACAAGACGGTTGTGGGTGAGAACGGTGCATCCTTGTCCGGTGGCCAAAAGGCAAGAGTCGCCTTGGCGAGGGCTCTCTACTCCAAGGCCCCCCTTCTGCTGCTCGACGACATCTTCTCGGCCCTAGACGCTAAAACGTCGGCCCTGCTTTGGGAGCGTTGTTTCTGCTCCGACATGCTTGACGGAAGAACGACTGTCCTCGTGGCTCAACAGCCTTGGGTAGCGGCTCAGTCTGATTTGTCCATCACCCTGGATAAGGGTGAGGTCGTCAGCACGGAGCAAAATCTTGGCATTGTCAGGCAGCCCGTGGTGGCTTCGCAAGAGGTTGCGTGGGGGAGCAATCTGGGTGAGCCGGAACTCGAGGCCGGGAGTGATGCTTTGAACGACAGGACCCAGACAGCAGATGACCCAGCTGGAAAGAACCTGGTAGCCCAAGAGATGAAGGCTAGCGGCAAGAGTGCCCGTCTTATGTGTAAGTGTCGACATCGACAGTATTGTGACAAGAAATGCAGCCTGCTAATCGTGCCCAGTCTTCAAGTACATGACGTGCTTTGGCAGCCCATTCTACGCGGTTGTGTGCCTTCTGGTTATGCTTTTCATGAACATAGCCTGGCTCGGTAGTTCGCTGTGGCTATCCGTCTGGGTCGAGGCTTATTCCAAACAGGAGGCTGTCGACATTACCTTTTATCTCGGCATCTATGCCGCCTTCACTCTTGCCGAGACGATAAGCTACGCCCTCACGGTTCTTGTATTTGAGAATGGTGCGTGGCACGCCGCAAAGAAGCTGCACCGCGACTTCATCCGTGCCGTCATGCGCGTGTCCTTATCGTGGTATAAAGACGTGCCAGTCGGCCGCATCATCAACCGCTTCTCGCGCGACATGTACTCTGTCGACTCGACCATCTGCTCGCAGCTTCGCAGCTTTCTCGACTGCGGTATGAGCATTCTCTTTCGTCTTGGCGCCATCAGCTCCATTCTGCCCGTCTTCATGCTACCTGCAGCCGCGACGTGCGCCGTCGGCGTTGTTGTGGGCGAGATGTACACGCGCACGGCTGTGACCATCAAGCGCCTGGTTGCGTCGGCGCAGAGCCCCGTCTTCACGCAGTTCTCCGACACGCTGGCTGGTCTCGCTGTCATTCGGGCACGCGACGGCATGGGTGATGTGTTCAGCGAGGCGTTGGCCGAGAGGCTGCGGACATGGTCGCGCGCCGCAGAAGCCAATTACAATTGCAACCGGTGGGTCGCGATGCGAGTGGACGTAATCACGGCGCTCGTGGGCCTCACGGCGGGCATCATTGCTGTGTCCAAGGCGGGGATCGTGGCGGCTGGCCTCGTAGGCTTTTCCTTGACCAACGCAACGGGGTTGAGTCAGACCATCCTGCACCTTGTGCGCAGCATGAACGACCTCGAGGTCGAGATGCAGAGTGTCAGTTTGTCCTGTTCTTCAGCATGGAACGTTAGCTAACTTCTTTTCTAGTTTGCCAGGGTACGCGAGTATGCTGGGCTTGAGCCAGAAGAAAAGTCGGACAAGTCGTACGCTGAAGAGGGTCAGTATGCAGACGACGATGAGCATGTCATTCCCCGGCACTGGCCTGCGACGGGCAAGATCGAGTTTCGCAACGTGACGATCCGATATGACCTCGAAGGACCCGACATTTTGACCAATGTCAATTTGAAGTTCAACGCCGGAGAAAGGGTGGCCATTGTTGGGAGGACAGGCTCCGGGAAGAGCACGGTATGATCCAACAATACTTCTCATGTAATTCGAGACTGACTGTCACAGTTGGTCCTGTCCTTGCTGCGGTTTACGCACATCGTATCGGGTGAAATTCTCTACGACGGCATGGACATCACAAAGACGCCGCGCCGTAGGCTGCGCGAAGCCCTCACCATCATCCCACAGGAGGCAGTGCTCTTCAACGGCACCGTAGAGTCGAACCTCGACCCGACCGGCAACATGGAAGAGGAAACCCTGGCCAAGGTGCTTCAATCATGTCGAGACATTGCCTCCTTCCAGAACCAGGCCAATGGCGCTCTCGAGGCAGACGGAAATGCACCGACGGCTGGCATTGCGCTCTCGACGCAGGTTACCGCCAAAGGTGAGAACTTCTCGCACGGCCAGCGGCAGGTGCTCTCTCTATGTAGGGCGCTAGTCCGCAAGAGCCGGTTGATGCTTCTGGACGAGGCGACGGCGAGCATGGACTACGAGACGGACAGGGGAATCCAAGAAGCGCTGCGCAGGGAGCTCGATGAAGCGGGCGGAGATAGGACACTCGTGACGATAGCGCACCGGCTCAGAACGATCATTGATTATGACACGGTCGTCGTCATGGCTGGAGGGAGGGTTGTCGAGGTGGGCAGGCCGAAGGAATTGTATGCGAGGGCCGGGGTGTTCTATGACATGGTCTACCACAGTGGCGAAGGGGAGGAGCTGAAGGAGATGTTGAGAGGGGACGGCGAGTCGTCCGAGGTGTCTTCCTGACGCTGCGGGATGGCCATCATGGTCCCCGGGCGAGCGAGGCTAGAATGAGGATTGTGTTCAGCCCATGCACTTGGCAGTAGCCACCTGTCTAGGTAGGTAAGGTACTTTACTTATTGATAGACTTGTATGGTAGTGGGCCCCTAATTGGGACGTCCGGGTTCTCTCCGTGCCCAGAGGGGTGGTATAACAGGCTGGCGGACCCCTCTTACTGGCCAGTTGTAGAAACTCAAGTGTGTTCCTCTTGCTTCGGGAGTGAACATTCACATCCTTGGTTGCCTCTGCCGTTTCAGCATCGCCAACAGCTTCAATTTCATCAACATTGGGAAGTCACCCGCAAGATGGCCCGTTCCTGGGCAATGACCGCCGGTGGGGGGTCGGCTTATCGGTCTACGAGACTTGGCCGGTGTTTCCCCGCGATCCGCCCCCACCGCCCACCGCTCCTGCCCTATCTGATTGTATAATCTGGCCCGTGCTTTCTTGAAAGTTAATGGCCAAGTGGACACGATATACCGCGATCGTCCGTCAAGTCGCGTTGACGGGCTCTACTACATCCCCGACTTCTCGAAAGAGCTTCGTACTTCGAGCGCAGAGACCTTCATTGTCTAGGTACTTAGGCATATTGACCATTCCTCTCGACGCGTGTAGTCAAGCCTCACCCGGCACATCTGTCACGCCTGTTCTTGTTCTCCTTCCCAGTTTGGAACTCTGACCTTCGCCATCGCCAACAATGGCTACCCGTTCCCTCAAACCAGTCCTGTGTGGCTTGGTCCTCGCCTTTGCGCTGCACGCTGGCATTGCTGCTGCTTCGTCGGCCTACGACAAGGGCGATCCTCTTTTCAATGCCCAAGTCCTCGAGAACCTGAGCCTCGAGGAGTTTGACGGTGAGCTTCAGGTAGGAAATGCCCCCTAGGCATCACCTCTCCACTTTGAACTGCAATGTTGCCCCTGAACACAAGTTCAATACATTTGGAGTCGGGTTCGCAGACGACAACTAACACAGCTACTAGCAATGCCCCATCGTTGCCTCTCTCTCGGGCGCAAAGGCCGCGCACTTTTCCTCGCAGACGTCGTCCTTCCTCTCTCGCGCCTTCGCCGTGCTCTTCCCCGCTGAGCGCCCCGCCATCAATGCCCTCCTTGCCACCCTCTACATCTCTGGCCCCCCGAACCTGCTGCTGGCCCTCTGCCCTCCCGATATCGATCCGGCTTCGCTCTCTGTCATGGTTGCCTTTGCCGTCGGCGGTCTCCTCGGCGATACTCTCTTCCACCTGCTACCCGAGATCTTTCTCGGCGAGGACGAGCCCGACAAGGCGCGCTTTGTGCTGGTCGAGCCCCAGCGTAATCTTCTTCTCGGTGTCGCCATTCTTGTGGGCTTCATGACCTTTGTCGCCATGGACAAGGGCCTTCGGATCGCAACCGGCGGCGCCGGACACGACCACGGCCACGGACACTCGCACGGCGAGGCCGAAGAGGTTGTCGCCGAGGCCGTCAGCTCTGCGCTCGACAAGGCGGACGGCAAGGCCAAGAACCGCAAGGCTAAGAAGGGCGAGGTTGCCGTCATCAAGCCCGCTGAGAAGGAGATTAATGCCAGTGTCAAGCTGGGTGGGTACCTGAACCTCATGTAAGTGCACCAAATCTTCTTCGTCTCTTGTGCGTGTCAAGATATCTGACGTGAATAGCGCCGATTTCACGCACAATATCACCGATGGTCTTGCCATGTCGGCCAGCTTCTACGCATCGCCCACTATTGGCGCCACAACGACGGTGGCCGTCTTCTTCCACGAGATCCCCCATGAGGTTGGCGACTTTGCGCTGCTCGTGCAGTCTGGTTTCAGCAAGCGTGCTGCCATGGGCGCGCAGTTCGTTACGGCTCTCGGCGCGCTGCTGGGCACCCTTATTGGGATTGCTGTGCAGGAGCTCGGTGGTGGAGCCGGTGACGAGGGCGGACCGATGGGACGAAACGGCGGTATCTGGGGCACCAGCCTTGTAAGTGGTTCATTTTTTTTGCTCGTTCTTATGTCACCCCGATGTGGCGCAAGAGTCTTGTTTGTTTTGTTCCTGCGCATCCGATTTACCCAGCTTCCTATTTGCGCCGGTTGCATACAGGCGTCCGACTGTACCCCTATCAAGCTGCCTCTTTATCCCTCGTGCATATGTCGCCCCGCCTTGAGTTTCAACCGACCCGCGGCTGACTTTTTGACTTCACAGAGCTGGGGTGACCTGTTGCTGCCGTTCACGGCTGGCACGTTCCTCTACGTCGGTACGGTGGCTGTCATTCCTGAGCTGCTGGAGACGGGTCCCAACAAGGCCCAGGAGCTGAAGAAGACGGTCGTGCAGTTTGCAGCGATTGCTCTGGGAGCAGGCATCATGCTGTTCATCTCGTGGCACGACTAGAGTGCCGGAGGCTAGTAGCACGGATTGACTTCACAGTACAAGCATTTCGTTCGTTCAAGGAACGGGTTTCCATGTGGTAGAACAAAAAGTTACATAGAAGAAGTCTGGCCTCAAGAGCAGGGCTAGGCTGAGACAGACTGGCCGACCGGCCGGCCGAAGTGAACGACACGAAACTATGAACAAGCCTCAACAGCGCTCGCTTCACGGTCCCGAATGTGATGGGTGCTGACGAATAGTGATGGTGGAGGGACCATGCCTCTGGCGTGCATGCATGCAGCACCGATTTTTCAAAACTCATCCTGTTTACCCAGGCGGCGGGTTCGCGGCAAGGGACCCTTCCTGCCCCCTGCCCGGCCCCCTCGCTCGTCACACCTCCTCGGGATGCCACGCGGGGCCCCGAAAGTTGGGGAACAGCGTTGCACATGCACCTGTGCAAAGGCCATAGCTCAGCCGCTCCCCCTCCCCAAAGAGGCGTCGAATAGAGTCACGCCGAACCGAAAAGAGACCCATCACATTCACCTAATCATTCAGCGGCCGCCGAAACCGTTGCGGGCGCCGACGCCGGCTGCGGCAACGTTTCCCGCCGTCGTCCAGCTCTCTGCTGGGTGGCTTATTCGTGGCTTGCATCAGGCAAAAGGGGGGGCGTGCTTGGAGCTGGAGAGCGGGAGAGTGAGTGAATGGCCGGCCGCTCGCTGTCCAGATTGAGCGACCATTTGACGCGCGTAGCAAAGTCAAACACCAACGAGGTAGTAAAGTCAAACATCAACGAGGCGTCGTGTGAAACGGAGAAAGCGCGTGGGAGGAAAACAAGTGTAGAGCTTGCATTCGACGTGGGCATCTGACAAAGTCACAGTACTTCGAAGACCTCGCGGCATGAGAGAGAGGCTTCCCGTCCCCTGCAGAGCGGAGCCAAGTTGCCGGGTGTCATTTAAAACGCATCAGTCTTACACACATGTAGTTGTGTTACCCTCGACCTCGTCTCGTGTACAGTCTGTATGGACGGAAATGCGTCAAGCTGAGTGAGGCGCAAATGGCGTCTTACTGCTTCGTAATCCCACTCGTGACGCCCAAGGCGGGGCGCAAGGAAAGGGGAGAAAACACCACAGGCTAGACACTGTGGCTTGGGTTGAGTCACTGAGCGAGAGGGCCAAGAGTGAGGTCAAAAGGCGCGAAGGGGGGACTCAGAGGGCAGGATTACCAATCTGCTCGTGTGAATAATCCAGCGAGGCGGCTGTTTTGGGGGGTTGGTGTTTTAGCAGCCTCGATGACACCACTGGGGAGACTCAGCTGGCCTGAGCTGATCTGGTCAGACAAACCCCCATCAGGTTGACATGTCGTCCGAAGGGCGGACGCTTGGGCCAGGTGACAAGACTGATGCAGCGCTGTCGCTCTCCCGCCTGGGCGCCTTGGAATCCGTGACCCCCTTCCGAAGCACGCCCTGTGACGAGTCTTTCTTCTGCCCAGCGTGATTGACAGCTACTGGTGGTGCCAGACAACAGCAGGCTCCCTGCCGATGTCGGCGCTCCGAGGGTCGGACGTCGGGGGTGTTGTCGAACACGCACCTACCTAGGGAAAGGCGCATTTGACGATAGTCTCCATTTTCGCTTCCTCGATCTGCTTTGAGTGGAATATGGGGTTGGTCCTGGGGGAAGGAGGCGGGTACGCGGGATGGTAGGACGGAGTTTCAGCGGAGATGAGCATGTTTCTTGCCATGGTGCTCTCTTGTGGCGTGAGCTACTGAAGCAAACGAAGTGGATGGGATGGTGATGCTTTCAGAGCACCGTCAAGCCGTCGAAGCCATCTGGCGCTGCTGACTCACCCTAGGTATCGTGGTGGGCAACTGCCTACCCTACATGTACCTACCTAGACAGGCAAGACAGGTAGGCGTGGTGCAGCAGGCATCCTGGCGCTGGCAGGGCAGTACAGCAGCTGGCACTTACTCCTGATCGGCGGCAGCTGGCACTACCTACAAGTACCTCTAGACTGAAGAGCCATTGGGGCAATCCTCCAAGTTGAGGCGCACATCAGATCAGTGAAAGTAGGCGTCAATCGCACCAAGGCTTGGTCTCCCGTCGGCCGAAAGTGGGCACCCCTCCAGTACCTGTCTCTGAACCTCCAAAGATGGAGAACAGCCTGACGAGAAAATCCAGAGTGCAGAAGAAAAAAATACTTCCCAGGGATGACGACACAGAATTTTTCTTGAACATTCAAGGCCACATGCCCACACCAGCAAAGCTTGAGACCCCCGTTTGGTCCAAACATGCAGCCGGTCTGGCCACGCAATGTCGTAAGGGGATCCACGGCGCGCGGCTCAAAATGGAGACACAGGCAGCCAAAGAGGACCCGCTTGCTTCCGCTGCGCGATGCTTCCAAGATCGTTCTACTGCACACAAAGTAGAAACCGGGAATAAAGAGGCATCTCACGACACCATTACTTTGATGCACGACTTAAGATGGAGAGCCGCAAGCGCGCCGGCCCCCCCCCCCAGAGAGCCATATCCCGAGAAGACGTGCGCAGCGCCGAGCATGTCGTCGGGCGAGGGTGCGTGGCGTGGCGTGTGGTGCGCATCGCGAAGCGTGACATCGTGGTTGTTTGACATGGTAGCATCATTCTGGAAGAAAATGAGGTAAAGAAATCCGCTTGACATAGAAGGGTCCACGAAACATGGCGGCTCATGCCATCGTTTGAGGGCATGCTACAGTAAACAGGTGGAGGCTCCTCAGAATGCATCGTGCAGCATCGTGCATTGAGCGCAGCATCGTGATGAAAAGCTAGACTGCGTACCATGTAATAAGTAAACAAGCGAGGAGAGAAGAAAATTCTCTTCAGACGTGACCTTGATTCGGCCAGTGGCCAACCGGACAGGACCTTGTAGCAAAATTACTGGCGCATCGTGGTGTCATGGGCACCGCAGGCGGATGGATCTCATTAGACATGTATTCTTCCCCTTACGTAGAAACCTGGCGAGGCCGACGATGGTTGCCCCCCTGGCGACCCCCCTCCCCCCGTGCGACCCGTGTGGTGGTGCCGGCGGGTGGCTGGCCGGAGCGGAAAAAAGGGTGAAAATTTTCCCAGGGGCCCTGAACACCACTAGGCACAGCGCTTAAGGGCCCCCTCGACAGTGTACGTTAGGCGCACGCGGGAAGCCGACGTGGCCCCGTCTGCGGACCGTGTACGTTAAGGCGACCCGAGCAGATGGATCCCCACCCAACCCGCCCAGGTCCGCGCGCATCACTTAACGGCAAGGCGCCGTGTGGCCGGATGGATACCATTAGACACGAGAACCGTGTACGTTAGGCGCAGCCGGGCACGAGGTGGTCCTTCGGAAACCATCGATGGCGGAAGGGAGGGGCAGTTTCACCGTCTCTTGCAAAGTAGAGATACTTGGTCTACCTTGGCTGGATTGCTCGTTGAAATTGGTGTCGGTGTCATCGAGAGCTTGCGACGGCGCGGAGATGCATCTTTTGCTGGGGGGGATGGGATGGTGGTGGTTCATTGCTGTTTTGGGCCATGTGTGCTTGGAGTTGTTGCTTGGGGCTGTCGATGACTTGGACCAACGCAAAAGCACTACAGGAAGAGGAAAGGGTTGAAAGAGGCAAGGTCGGCTTTCGGTGCCGTTGTCTGCTGCTCTCGGTATGTGCTGTCGGGACGGTCTCCTGTTGGCTGTTTCGATCTGCAATCAGTCAGTCACTCGCTGCCCAGCCAGGCAAACAGCACCAGTGGACGTGCATGGCCACCGGAGAGGGGGGGTTCTGTAATGGACAGACGTGGCCAGCTGATGCCACACACAATCCTGGCATCTGGCGACGGCTTCTGCCAAGTGGGCCTGTAACCCAAATTCCGTCATGACGTTGGATCCATCCATTCACTTGAGGATCGTAAGACGTGCTCGCGAGCACCCGTCAGAAGTCAAGGGTTCTTCATCGAGCCGTCGTGAGCCGGTCAAACCCAAGTCAGGGGCCACTCTTCACAGTGAAGTGTAAGAGTCAGAAACTTGCCGCTGGTATGACCAGGTTTGTGGTCCTCAAGGTGGATGAGCAAATGCGACGAGTTGAATGTGGGTTTCTCACGCCTTGTGATGACAAGATGGCGCTAGCCTTGAGTGCTGGCTGCCATTGAACGTGGCGTGCGCCTTTCGACGGTAGCTCACCGACAGGGCCTACCTAATAATGGAACCAACGTGAATGAAGGAGACGGGCGTCTATGCCGCTGTGGAAGAACATGGTTCGTTTGTTGGTCAACCAATCCACAAACAATGAGTTCTGACAAGCTTCTGTTGCTCGCAGTGGAGGTCCAGGTGCAGACAGAGGGGCAGCATCGGTTTGTGAGACCCATCAGCCATCAGGGAGACGAGAGCCAAGCAGGATCTGGAGGCAGCTGCTACGGGTACTAGTTGGGAGGCGCTTTCAGCACAGTCACAGCGCCCCCGCGCGCTGTCGGGAAGTGTCAACCTACCTACCTTACCTACCTTGACCTGCCCTGCCCTGCCAGAGATTGAATTGAATTGGTGTGGACGGTCGAAGGTCCGGAGGTCGGCGTCTCCACTCGCAGTACAAGCGAAGACAAGGTGGGGATATGGGACCCACCCTCCGGAACGAGTCACAGGCGCAGGGCGTGCTGGACATGCAACACTGGCAAATGCACTACGGCAGCTCCACCTCCATCTCATCCCAGGGCCAAGCCCATCCCTCATCACCCACCCACTCGATCGCTCCTACCCATCCACATCCACTTCGAGCCGGGTCTGTGCAAGTGCGAAGGGCAGGCCCAAGAAGCAGGAAGACGGCGGAGGTACTCCTGCCATGTACAGGTACCAACGAGGTGTGCGTCCAGCCCCTGCCCGCCAGACGGCAGGCACGCCCTGCCAGTACTCGGTCCTCAGTACTCGGTGCCCCTTGGCCATGGCCCACAGCAGTTCGTCCATGCCCCCAAACAAGCCATGACACCCATGGGCCATGACACCCATGGGGCACCATCGAAAGGTAGTTAAAGAAGCTTCTCCTCCTCCCCGTCCGTCGATCATGGGTTGGCAGCCATTATCCTCCTTCTCTCAGGCAAGCACGTCTTCACTTGCTTTCAAATCATCTCTTGCATTGTCATCAAGTCGATATTGTCATCAACTCCACATGACGCCCTGCCCATCACAACATCACCAACCACAACAGCTACCACTTCCATAAAGAGCATCACTTGGGAAGCCTACTAGATCGTCTAGACAGGCTCTCCCACACCATCACCAGCCTGCCTCCAGTCCATCGACTGAGCTGCCCGTTGCCTACTCAGCTCACTGACACCCCTTTCAAGTCAAGGGGTCTCGTCGTGGTCCAAGGCATCTGAGAGAACCAAGCACTCCAACCGTCGTCACTTAGCCCATTGTCACCAACACCGCCAACATGTCCTCCGTCAGCGACATCAGCTCTGTCTTCGGCTCTTTCGCCCGCCCTCCCATCCCCAAGGGCCCCAGCATCGAGATCAAGCTGGACAACCACTACAACTCCAAGGTCTACTCTTCCGGCTCCCCGGTGGCTGGCGAGGTCACCATCACCCCCTGGAAGGACACCCGTTTCGACTTTGTCTCCATCATCCTCATCGGTCACTCGCGCACCCGCCTCGACGCTGCGCAGATCGCCCAGCACTCCTCGCACACCTTCCTCAAGCTCAACATGCCCATTCCCGCCTCGGCCTACCCCGTGCCCCGCGTCTTCGAGGCTGGCCACAAGTACAGCATTCCCTTCAACTTCGTCATTCCTCACCATCTGACCTTGAGCGCCTGCAACCACCCGAAGCAGTCGGATGCTGTCTATGACCAGCACATGCGTCTGCCCGCCTCGATGGGTGCCTGGGGCAAGGACGACATGTCGCCGCAGATGGCGCGCGTCGAGTACATAGTCAAGGCCCGCGTCGCCGAGATGCCTGAGCTTGGTGGCCGTCCGATCAAAGTGATGGAGGATCACTACCACATCAACGTGCTCCCCATTTCCCCCGAAGACCCCCCTCTGAACATCACGTCTGAGGACAAGGGCTATCGCCTCACCAAGGCCAAGACGCTCCGAAAGAACATTTTCACGGCCAAGCAGGGCCGCATCATCGCCAATGCCATTCAGCCTCCCGCCATCCGCCTCGGCGCCGACGGCCGTACTGCCTCGGAGACATCTGTCACGGTTAACCTGACTTTCGAGCCCACATCGCCCGAGATTGTGCCTCCCAACGCCAGCCACGTCTCGGCCAAGGTCCACGCGGTCACATGGTTCAGCGCTGCGCCCATCTCCAACTTGCCCAACATGGGCGACGCTCGCCATAGCTACGCGGCGCTGCCTCAGCTGAGCTACTCGACATCTGTGTCACTCTTCTCGGATGATCTCGAGAAGACCCAGTGGCAGATTCGCGCCACGAACCCGTCGCGCCGCGACTCTGGCTACTCCAGCGAGGGCCAGCCCGACAGCAACTCGGACTCGGACCAGCCGTCGAGCCGTCGCAGCAGCAAGTCGGCGGCTTCAGGCAAGGCACCCATCTTCCATGAGACGGCACTTCACATTCCCGTGCGCATTCCCACCGGACGCAAGCTCTTCCTCCCCACCTTCCACAGCTGCCTCATCTCTCGCACCTACACCCTGCAAGTCGGCGTCACGGTTGGCGACGCCAAGCTCAACCTATCGGTGCCTCTTCAGGTCATTGTTGAGCCCACGGCCGACCAGATGATGCAGGCTACCGGCCTCCCCAGCTTTGACGCTGTCATGGCCCTGCAGGAAGCAGCGGACGCCGATGAGCTTCTCCGTGGCCGCGTCATGCGCCAGCCGGACCCTGATTTCCAGGAGACGAGCGTACTTCCTGGTTACGGCGATTTCCTGGTCAGCAGGGCTGTCCACGCCTGATCTCTAGGAGGGCCTAACAGGCCTCGACATGAATTTCCTAAGCCTTCCTAGGCTTTTTTTTTTTCTTTTTTTTTTCTTTTTTTTTTTCTGCCACATGTTCATCTATCTTTTTTCTCTCATTTATTTTTCACGATATAGAGTTGGATACCTACTGCAGTCAAAGAGTACTAGCATGGCGTTTTGGGATGACGAACGAAATACCCGTCTGTTCTGGCATAAAATGGTTGATAGTTTGAGATGAGCTGCAATTTTTGGGCCACACACGCACGCATACACATACATAACATAATATGACAAAATAATTGGACAACATCTCAGGCTCGTCATGCTGGCTCGCGTCTCTGTGCGAACGATGACTATCACAAGGTCAAGATGGGGCGGTCCATCTGGGCGGGTCAGACGGATGACCAAGGATGCCAGCTGTTGCTTCAGCCAGCCTCATGGTTTCGCCGATCAGTTCTAGACCCTCTGGCTGTAACAGTAGCTACGGCATCTGAGATCATCATGACTCCCCGTGATTTGTGCACCTCGTTCACAGGCCACGCTAGGAACCCCCAGCAGCAGACAACAATGGCCATGTAGCAAATGTAAGGGTACATGCTTCACGCGTAGCCTTACGCGATTGAACCCACAGGTCAAACGTAAGTGTCTGACGGAAGCGCGGAGAGGGAAGCTGACGCATTCAAACGTGGCTGTCTCCGTCTCGAGATGCTGGGTGGAGCGAGATGCAGCCAATGATGATGATAGCACGAAGCTTGTCAGTATACCCAAGTTAGGTAGGGGTGTAAGGGGCCTACGTATCGAGAAGATGAGCCTCCCAGGGCGATCGTTCTCGATGGGCCCGACGTCGACAGGGTACGTGCGCTCGATGGGGCGCCCGGCAGTTGGCGGCGCTAATGAGTCTTGGCGGGCTGCGGGTACTGGCCTCATCATGGGCGTTACGTCGAAGTGCGTCTTGGAGTCGTGCGACCTCTCTGAAATGGTCCGTTGAGAAGAGTGCCTGTTTTGCCGAACACAGAGTCACCCGGACGAACACCACTTTCGGAATCTGAATCTAGCGTCAGGGAAGGAACACAGGTTCAGAACGAGAGTGAAGGAAAGAAAAAATCTTCCATTATGTTGAGTGTGCTATAGAAGGGGTGTTGAGGATGCTTATTACCTAGGTTTCAATGCCGGTTGCGGGTTTCCGCCTGCTGGTCGCGGATGTTTGGTGCGGGCCGGCAGCCAGCCAGCCAGCCAGCTCGGGATGGCGACATGGTGATTGGAAGGTATAGCGCTGCGCCGTTTGGGTTCGTCAGGTCCTTATTTATTTTGCCCCTCCCAACCTTTGCGAGACGTGTTCCAGATAAGACCCAGGGTCTCCGCTGATCTGCAGGGACGAGCGTCGTGAACCTGTCTGTGCCTGGCGTTGACACATTGGGTTTGAAACATTGTCTCGAGGAAGCACGACGGGCAGGTGACGACGGGGCTGATCTTTGGTTCTGGACCTTCTCAGATGTAGATGGAGAGTCCGCCGTCAGATCATGGCATGGCTGTTTAAGCTCTGCGCAGGATAATCACATCGGGCCTACTGCTGCTTGCCTTGGTCGGTCTGTTATCTCCTGGTTGGCGATAATGACATGACAAGCACAGGAGATCACTGGGAACGTTTCGCTCAATCTTGTTAATAACTTGGCGAGACGTGACGTCTGCCTATGTTCAATTCAGGTACCTAAGGTAGCCATAAAAAGTGCCTAGCCACGACACGGATGCAGTCTACCAAGGTACCTCGCAGGGTAGAGCCCATACGATCGCGTGCGCTACCGAGGAGAGTCGCCGCAAATTTATTTGCACGCATTACCTTAGTCTTTCGAAACAGGAACCAACAAGCCGTGCACCTATTTTCGACTCATTTTCTTGACCTCCTCCAACAACTGTAAGGAGTGATACTTGTGTGACCAGTCTCTTGACCCACTCACTGTGACGCCCCACAGCCTCTACCACAACGGGGCAAAATCCTAGCCGGTGCAAAAATGCCTCATATATTACACAGCCCACCCAGTTTTCCAACAACAACTCCCTGTGGTGTAGTTGGCTATCACGTTCGACTGTAATTGTCATCGATTTCCATCGAAAGGTCACCGGCTCGATTCCGGTCGGGGAGATCACCACAAGAAGCTCAGCTTCCCTCTCTTTTTTTCTTTTTTTCCTCTGCATCCTGCACGGGACCTGACCCTCTGGGTGAACCTGCAGAACGTGTTCCATGCTCGGCACATCGCGTGACACTCGATGTGTTCAACAGATCCAGGTTGTGATACTATGCTTGACGTACTCGGTGACTATGCGTGCGCAAAGCACTCGTCCTGCACCTGCCTTTCTTCTCAAATCACAAAGTCCCTTCAGGGTATGAACATTTGGGCGTCTTTTCACTCATGGTTTGCCGTCTCGTAACCTGCATCGCCCTTCAGATCGCGTCTTACTGCCATTTGATGCATGGGGGAAGCAGAGAAACTGCCAGAGTGGCCCGTGGACAGGCGCCAGGCCTCGGTCTTCTCGTCCCAAGTTTCAAAATGCCATGGTATACATCATCAACAACGCATCACTGGCCGGTTCATGCCTCGCCATGTGACCCGTTTCTTCGCATCTTGCAGACTCTTCAGCCCCTGTAGATCCCACTTGGCCGTCTGTCCGTCCGCATAAAACAGATGGACAGCATGTGAAATGAACAGGGAGCCTTGAATCAGACACCTTCGCGGCTCTTTCTGGAATGATAGTAACTACAATGTTCTCGTCAATAGCCACGCCAGAGGCACTCCTCCAAAGAGCCGAACAAC
This sequence comes from Verticillium dahliae VdLs.17, assembly GCF_000150675.1. NCBI lineage: Eukaryota > Fungi > Ascomycota > Sordariomycetes > Glomerellales > Plectosphaerellaceae > Verticillium > Verticillium dahliae. Next base: position 1,677,248 of record NW_009276921.1, on the reverse strand, counting down.
TGCCCAGCCTGGCATGGACACTGTCGATGGTGCAAAATGCTGATACCTCCAAGCGTCACCTCCTCTTACTAACAAGTCGGTCATCGAGATTCATGATGAACGAAAGCGAATCAAATGTCTGCAATCAATGACTGAATTGGTCATGTATTATCAAACGAGGGCACGTATGTCCTATGAATTTATATGTACGATGGCCCCGAAACCCCAAAACAAGTCATCCATTCGTAAGGAGCGTAAAAGAGGGCTTGTGCCCCCTCAATAGGTAGGTCATGTGTGGCAAATAAAGATCTAACGTAATACAAGGGGCTCAAGTCGATGCGCCCAGATGTGTGAAAGCCGTGTGCCAATATCGGTCCCGTGGCTTTCCAATGCACAGGATACATACAAGAAGCCCGTCTATCCTCTTAAACTTCGTCGTAATGCCTGGCAAAAATGCTGGCGGAAAAGGTGAATGAGTGTACGGATGAGAAGTGGGTGCGTGGAGATCATTCCTCGCTCAGAAGAGGGCAATAGCCAGAGCAGCTGCGAGGACAATGGCGCTGAACGACATTGACGAAGCACTACCAGGAGCAACCTCGACAGGCTCGGTTGAAGTGGGCTCGGGTGCAGGGACAGTCTCGTTGGCAGCATGAGTGGGAATGGCGGAAGCGTGGGTGAGGGTGGTAGATCCCACGAGAGTGGTCTCGATGTGGACCGACGACAGCGCGCTGGCAGTGGGTGCCGGCACGGGGACGGGGACGGGGGCGCCATCGGAGGGTACCCCGCCGTTGTCATCACCATCGTGGTCATCAGACGAATCCGAGGGAATGGGGACAGGTGCAGCCTCGCTCGTCTCGCCAGGAGCAGGACCAACAGTGTGCTCATCCTCGTCACCCTGTACGGGTTCGCCGGGGATGGGGGCGACGACGGTCGTCGTCGGTACTGGGACAATGGCGGTGGCAATCGATTCAGTAATAGAGATGGCGGTCGTGGCCCGAACCGTGGACGATGAAGAAGTAGAGCCAGCGGCGTCACAAGACAGATCGTACAGGGGCTGGGTGGTCAGATCAGGGCCGATGACACCGAAGCTCGGGTTGGGGGTTCCAGGACTGTTGCGGAACGAGTACCACCAGGTGTTGGTCTCGCCAAACAACGGGCAGCCGACTTCCTGGTAAAAGATCTCGGCGTTTTCGGGCGAGGGGACAGCGTTGCCAACAGTGTCGCCGCTCGTGGGCCAGCCGGTCTCGGTAATCCAAATGGGCTTGCTGCCGACGGCGTTACGGGTGCGCTGGAGAGCACGGTCGAAGAGAGCCTTGCCGTTGGAGATGTCGTTGTCCTGGGTTTCCTCAAAGTATGCGTAAGCGTCGAAGCCAATCCAATCGGACGCATCAATGACGGCCTGGTTACTGCTGTTGTCCCAAGCATTCCAGGTGTCGACGTGGCCTAGAGGGTAGGCGGCAAAAGAAGTGCCCTCGATGACATCCCGGACCTGATTGAAGTAATCTACAAGAGTGTTGGGGTTGGCGCCCGGGTTCTCGTTGGCAGCGATGCCAGTGGGCGAGTTGCGGTACAGGTCCTCGCTGCCGACGGAAATACCGGCAACCAGGCCATCGAGCTGATCGCCATACTCTTCAATGGTACGGCGGAGGGCAGCAATCTCGTTACTGAAAGCCTCTGAGCCGGCGGACGCCCACAGACCGAGCAGGAGGCTGGTGCGGGTGTCAATGGCGGCTTGGATAGCAGCGATGGGGTCGTTGGTCGTGCCGGCCTGCACCATGGTGTACAGACGGGCACTGTTGAATGCTCCGTTGGTACCCTCGAGATTCTGGGCTGTCTCGAATTCGTCGGTGAAATCCTGGAGAGACTTGGGTCGACCATCCGTGAAGACGTTGCCATAGTTGAAGCCTTGGAAGGCAGCTTGAGCCGACTGAACGGCAGCCAAGAGGGCCGCACCGCTTGTGAAGGAACGCATGATGGGGAGTTTTGCGTAGTTCGAAGCTAGCGTCAGCTTCTGATGTGTTGTAGAAGTGCGGTAGTGTCTGTGATGGGGAGGACCGTGAGGTCTGAAAGTTATCTATCACTGCTCGAACGAGAGACGACAGTGAAATCTGAAACAGGCAAGAGAACTGTCCAGAAATTGGTGGGCAGTCTATGAGGGGATGCAAAGGTGAATAAATGCAAGAAATGATAGGATCAGAATCTGGAAGGCGGGAGGATGCTGTCAATGGGCAGAGCACGAAAATAAGAACATCCGGATGACGAAGCCCCAACCAAGGTGGATGGATCCAGCGGAAGTTGACAGAGCCGGGGAAAACAGCTCTCTCGCCAAGAGCCCGCTTGCCGCCATCGCGTATAGTTCAAGCCTGGGCAGTCTTGGTGACCTTGGTGACCTCGATCCTTAGCTGGTTGGAAGGGCATGGGGGCGATGATCAACTGGATGTGGTGCTTCAATGCAGCTCCAAGTCGTTTGTACGGCTTGACGGACACGAGAGAAGTGGCAAAGAGCGACCCCACCCATCCCACCATCTCCATATCGCCCCATCGGTCGAAGCCCCCAAAACAACCTTGGATGGCCAAGAAAAGGCATTGCCCCTTGTTGCTGTGCTGTTGGGGCGAAACATTGACCCAATGGGAGCAAGACGGGTAGGGCACCCTTGCGTTGTCTCTACCAGAGAGCCCAAGAATCGGCGGAGAAGCCGTCCATAGCTCGACCGCAGACGTACTGCGCTGGGAATACGATATCATACAGCCATGTCGTCATTTGTCTGGACAAATAGACCTCCCCCGCATCAGGTCAAGAATCACTATTGAAAGCTCGCCGAGTTTTGACGTTATGAGAGCGAGAACGAGAGCCAAGTGATGCCTGATGCTTCATGAGCTCGACTGATTTGTGGCATGTTTGCCGACTCGAATGAGCGCGAGGTCCGACATTGCGTGAGCAACGGGTAAAACTCCTTGTGCCTGTTGACTTACCAGATCCGGCCTGCCACGCAATTCATCTGTCATGCAGGTACAATAGCGGCTGAACAGACTTTTCCTGGAGGCCGACTCGTCGGCTTGGTCTCTGCGCCAAAGTCGACACTAGAAGATTGTCGAATGGCGATGAATTCACCGGCAGACCATCGCGCCTATTACAGACAATCAGACAACACATAGGCTCCCGGTACATCCGTTAGCCATCATGTTGGCACGCACAGTCACGCTTTGAATGACTTTGAGGCGTCTTTAACTCAAGGTTTCACCGCGGACGGCTCGCTACTACCCGCTTACCGTCCGCCCGTAACCTTGAACGTAATATGCAGCCTTGTCTTTTCAAGGGAAGTGAAGATCGCTCAATTGATGCAGCCTGTCTTTTCAAGTGAAGTGAAGATCGCTCAATTGATCGCTCCTAAGGTTGCATTGGGTATCATTCTGCTTGCTTCACTGTCGTCCCTATTCGTATCGTGTCATCTCGTCGTGCTTGCTCGATCGGACCCTACCATCATCAAACAAATCCTCGTATGCCGCGGATTCCCGCTGACTTCTTTTCTTTCTTGTCGCCGTCTTCCCTCTTCTTACCCTTCTCTTCCTTGCGTATCCGATTCTGAACACCCCCTGCGTTTTGCTGTCAGTGAAACTTCACGCCAGCCTCGGAGGCATACACTCGCCTCGACCGTAGATCCGCTGGTCCGGGCTCGCATTGCTTCCTGAGCCTGCCCCCTCTGTACCCGGCGATGTAGACACTGTGGGAGCTGGCGTTGAAGGTTTCGTGTCGAGCGCCGGTGTCGTGTTGAACGATGATGTTGCCGGGTCGAGATAGTCCGAGTCGGAAAAAACCCGATGCGGCCTTGACCTTACATTGACCGGACTACTGGAATAAGTCGACCCGTCGTCCCCCTCCATGCGGAAAGGGAATTCGTTACGGCCTTGCGACGTAACGGAACCTACCGCCAACTTGCCATCCTCGTATTGGGACTGCAACACGGTAAACCTCCTCATGAGGTTCGTGTATTGCTTCTGCAGCTCAGCCTGTTTTGCTCGACTGGCCGCAAGGGTCCCCTCCGCCGTTGTCTCGTCGCCGGCGGTGACTGTACGCCTAGGTCGTCGCCCTTCCCGCGCCTCTGCTAGTTGCATCGTGAGAGCAGCAATCTGAGACTGGCAGAGCTTCTTGGTCTTTTCGAGTTCTCTCTCCTTGGATGCAAGCTTGAGGTCTAGTATCTCAGAGCGATTGTCGGACTCGGCAGCTGAATTCATCGCCGTCTGTCTCTCTACCTCCTTGGCCTGAAGATCACGCTCTGACATGGTGAGTCTGTCAACTTCAGCCTTGAGACGAGAGATCTCGGCTGCCTCGATCTCAACAGATTGCATGTTCTGCCTTGAGTTCAGTTCCTTTACCTCGGCGTCGCACACAATCTTGCGGAGCTTCTCGCCCTCCTGCTTTGCGCTCAGCAGCTCTCTACGCAAAGACTCCTCTGTCGTCTTGGTCTTTTTCGACTCTTCCCTCAGTGTACGAAGCTTGGCTGACAGGTCAGATTCCCCATTTCTTGGCCAGAGTTCGACTCCTTTCAGATTCCTTTCTGATCTGCATCTCCGCCTTCTTCGCATCATCAAGTCTGTTTCTCAGGTTGCGGTTCGCCAGGATAAGGTGCTGCGCCTCGGCTTCGCTTGCAGCTTCGCGAACTTGCTTTCGCCGCAGCTCACCAATGTGTGCCATATGCTGCTGCTTCAGATATCTTTCAAAGTTCAGATCGTTCTGCAGAAGCATGACCTGCCGCTGCAAATAGGCTGATTGTGTTTGTGTTCCAGCAAGAGATAGTGGCGACGGGACCACTGGCGCGGGCGTTGGTGCATGGCTCGGGACGTGACTTGCCAGGCCTTCTGGAAAAGAATCGGCATGACTTAGAGCCAACGATGGCACGCTATCATTCGCCAGAGATTGATGCAAGCCTGACTTGATGGCCTTGTTGGATTGTATCATATCTTGCAGGTGCGTATGCGAACTGGACACAACAAGATGAGGAGGGAGTGTCGGGCTGTCTCCGTCAACTCCGCGGCTCCGCGTATCCGTGGAATCTTTGTTAGAAAGATGACTTGATTGAGATGGCTGCCGCTGGACTGTCGACTGTATCCTGCTGCTCGCCTGCGATTCGCGCCCCGAGTCCTGCGTATTTCTCCAGCTGTCAATATTCGAGTCTGGACCTGAACCACTGAGAAGTGCAGGATCAAGGCCTTCGGACCCATCACTAAAGAAAGAACTGGCAGCCCCTGCAGCCTGAGCTGCAGGCATGAGCTCACTTGAGACTGTGTCGGTGGGCACTCGGAGAGCCATGCAGTCAGCCACCAGCTCAGCCGGCTCGCAGTTGAGCCAACGCCCAAGGTCAGTTTTTTCCGAGTCTATCGTGAGAGTATAAAAGTTGGGATGCAAGAGGTGACTTTGTCGAAACCTCTCTGATCGATCGCGAATCTCGGTCGGCTGAACGTCGACCTCGTCAGACTCGGCGGCATTGGCATGCCTGAGGTAGCGCTGGGGCTTTCTGATATAGTCTGTAAAGTTGAGAGGGTACATTCCATACAAGATGGTGAAGTAGCTTGCGAGATGGCGAATTTCGAGATCGTCCGACTCCGCACAGAAAGTCGAGGCTTCCCATCCGGAAGCGGATGTGAGGCTTCGTGCGTCATTGTCCTCCGAAGCTGCCTCAACAGTGCCAGTGCGCTCATTGTCCCAGAAAAGCAGTCTGGCGTAGATGTTGAACAATATCGGCAAAAAAGGAACAAGTGAGCTCGGCATGTGAGGGAGGATCATAATCAGAGTCGTGATCGCTAGAGAAACTGCAGTGGTCGAGGTATCGTGTTGGAGGCAACGAAGTAAGTTTCCAAAAAGAGGTGTTTGTAAGATCAAATGCAAGTGTGGAGGTTGTTTCTGAATGAAATCGCACAGCATCCTCGCTGATCTGCTCCGATACTCGCTCTTAATAAAATATTTGTCGATGAGTAGAAGGAAGTCCTGGCTTTGGTCAGCAGGTCGCTCCTAGATGGTTGTCCGAAAGATCGAAACGGACCTTGGGTTTCTTTTTGCCCCACGCAATCAAGCCTTCTCGCATGGGACGTTCGGTGGACCCTCCTCCAATATCGCTCTCGTCGCCCTGCGAGGATTCGATAGGACGATGCTTGTCCATCCAGGCGAGATAGAGGCGTTCAGCAAAGGGATTTACAGCACCGTCTGCCTTGTTTTCTTGCTCATAGACATCTCCCATCATCAGTAAATCCATAGTGCCTGCGGCCGACTCCTCCAGTAGTCCTTTCTCCTGCACAGCGTTCATCTCGACAGATTCGCCCATGATGTCCCACCAGTGAAACAGTCGGGCCGGAGTGCGGATCACGGTCACGAAGCGGCGGAAGATAGCGATGAAGCTGGCATATCGTGACGGCTGGCCTGCAACGTGGCTATTGTATATGACCTGCAGTTCATCGTGCAGCTTCTCGGAGGTTTGATCGTCAAATTTCTCATGCTTGTCAAGGTACGCCTCAATGGCTTGAGTGAGCTCGTCCGGGAGGGGGAGTGTCGGCGCATTGCTGTAGTAGGCGTTGATTGCCTTAGAGAGGTCTTTCAAGGAGCTACGAATATTCTTGTTAGCCTGTGCGTACCACATGCGTGTCCTACTCATCCGGAAAACCAAGCTTGTGGTCGATGATGGGTCTTGGTGAAGCTCTGTCACAGCTCGAAGCTCCAGGGGGGCGAGGCGGAATATCGCGCATGTGCGGTAGGTAGGACTGGAATATGAAAACCAATACGACTTACCCAGAAGACGCCATGGTACAGGTTTCACGGCCTCATAGGGCCGGCTGGCAACGAGAAGACTGAGGTCGTATGTGCGTGGTCCGAGGGGTGACAGGCAACAGTTAGACGACAAATCTGCTGATGTTGCAGGGCAGCTCGGCAGGTCGCATGGACCACCCAGAGCTGGCCACTCTAGGGCCGCTAGGCCAGGCCAGGCTTCCGCGGGCGGGGCTACGAGTGCAGGCGAGCAGGCACGGGTGACGGGCCCGGTGGAGCGCGATGAGCTGCAGGCAAGGGCAGGTGCCGGCGCTCCACATTACCCACCCGTCCTTGCCGCAGGCGGCCCAGTTTCTGTAGCTGTCTCAGCCCGTCGCGGTGCAGTATGAGCTCACTTGGGTTTACCCCGCATTCTGAGTAGCAATGTTTGTCGCATGACCCTAGAAACACACCACTGGACCGCCGGGGTAGTGCATCTCACGCTGTAGGAGGTGGGTCCTGGCATGACGGAAGGCACCACCGATCCCTGAGCTACTGATGCTGCTTCTGCTGCTTGCTGTCGCTCTCTTGCTGGAACAGACGGTGCAGCACCGTTGCCGTTGGTCAAGCTTCCCCTCGAATGCATTTCGGAGCTGCGAGGAGCTGTCCTAAAGCTCAGCTATTACGCCTTTGGTAGATCTGCCCCTCACCCCAGGTCACGGGGAGGTCACGGGTCTTCCACTCTCGACTCGATCTTCTTTCCTACTTCTTCCCCTCCTCTCCAGCCATTACTGCTCTTCTTCCTTTCCCCCCCTCCCATTCCATCATCATCACACACTCATCAACTGTCTGTTCTACTGCACCCAACATCTCGAGCTACTATATACCCAATTGACGCGGTATATCTTTCCTGAAGCCCTCAAGGTTTTGACACACTTCCCCCACTGCAACACTCATCAACCCCACCAAATACCGGCACGATGGCAACCAAGACTTCTGCAGTGGCGGACGAGCCGATTGAGGTTCTGTTCGCCCTGCACCCCAACTTCAACATCACTGACTTTGCCGGTCCTCTCGAGGTCTTCGCGACTGCCAACTACGAGAATGACAAGTGTAAGTGCTCAGCTCAATCCCCTGACAAGCAAGTGTGGCTGTCAAAACCCTATCCCTCGGCCCCTCTCTCGAACCCCGCATTCGTGACGATCACCTCGCACACAACGGCCAACCATTAGCTAACTGTGCGTCCAGCTACCACGGCATTCGAGTGCACCGTGGCCGCCGCCGAGCCCAAGGTCATGTCTGAGCAGGGCGTCTTCATTGGCTCTCAGATGTCCTACAAGGAGGCACACGAGCGCCTGAATGACTTCGATGTTCTCGTCGTTGTCGGCGGCGGCACTGATGCCGTCATTAAAAGTGAGGCTGAACCCCTTCAGCTTATCGATGCCTACTCCGAGCTTCAGCAGAAGGACACCATTCGCGAGCGTACCCTTCTTTCCATCTGCACCGGCTCTCTCTTCCTGGCCAAGCAGGGCATCCTCGCCGGCTTGTCCGCTACCACCCACCCCGATTTCCTCACTACCTTTGAGAACCTCTGTAGCAAGTCTGCGCAGAAGACTCTCGGCGAGCGCACCGACGTCATCGAGAGCGCTCGCTACGTTGTGAACAACCTCCGCTTCGACATTGGCGACGAGGACGAGAACCCCTACATTCGACGTACATCCGACGCTGGCCGTCGCCCCTCCAATGCCCGGTATGCCCCGAATATAACCTCACGACATAGGTTCGCGTACTAATAGCTACAATAGAAAGGGCAGCATTTCTTTCCAGGGCTCAGGAAGACGCGAATCCGTTGCTCGTCGCGCAGCGATGCGCCTCGGCGGTCTTCGCGTTGTCACGAGCGGAGGGGTCAGCGCTGGTATAGATGCGGCTCTATACATGGTCAGCGCTCTCATCTCGGAGGAGTCGGCTACCGAGGTGGCCCGCGTGATGCAATGGAACTGGGTTAAGGGTGTCGTCGTTGACGGCCTTGATGTGTAGATTATAGACAGCGAGGCGAACAAGGAGCAGCCCCAAGAGGCTCGCTATGGGTATGGTTATATTTTTTGAGGGATCTTAACGCCTTCTCTGTTCACTATAGGAATGAATGCTTGGCTTCAGATCTTTTTCTTTCACTGACGATGACCTTTCGTTGTGATGCCTGATCCACAACGAACACCTGACTGACGTCCTTCTTGTAAGACAGCCAATCGAAGCATCTCTTGCTCGGCACCTGGGCCATGTTTCCACCGAAGATTGATGTCACTCGAAGCCTCATGATCAGGCAATCGAAGTGCATCGGGCATTAGATCCTGCTATCCTGAGTTTTGCAATGTCAAGACAGCTCGTCGCAGTCTGACCAAAAGAGGTGGGGTGAGAGGGAAGCACGCTTACATAACCGGATTTTCGTGGCACGTTGGTGGGTCCCACTGAACCAATCAACGCGACCGACAAAGACTCCCTGAATTTTTGGCTGTCTGGATCACATCGAAGCAGCCGGTTTTCAGGCCGTCGACGTCGTGCTGAACACCTCATCCATCACAACATGTCGCAACCAGCACAAGCGCTAGCCAAGGCGCCTTTCCGCCTGGGAAAGAAGAATGTTTTCCTGTACGCATTGTTCCCACGTACCCTCTGCCCCTTCTCCAGCTTAATCTGACGGACCTGTGTAGCCCGAACCATGTAATCACCTTCCACCGAAAGGACCATAACCCCCCAAACTGGGCCACCTTCGAGGTCCCTCTGCGATTCAACAAGTTCGACATTCGCGACTACCTTTGGAACCTCTACGGCGTCGAGACGACCGCCGTCCGCAGCTGGGTCAAGATGCCCCCTGTTGAGCGCAAGCTTGACGGACGCGGCGCGGCCTACCACCCCAAGTCGATCAAGTTCATGACCGTCGAGCTCACGCGGCCGTTTGTGTGGCCCGAAGTACCCAAGGACCTGGAGCCCTGGAACAAGAAGCTCTGGGATGCGCGCGAAAAGCGCCAAGCGGACCAGAACATCACGAGGAACGAGCAGGCATCGGGCAAGCTGAAGTACCCCAGCAAGGAGCCCATGACCAACCACCGCAAGGCGGTGAAGGAGAGGGCGGAGATGCTGCTAAAGGGACAGGCCGAGTGGAAGACGGATGCGGTGCTGGACGAGAAGTGGGAGAAGCAGGCGTGATGGAGGCCGGGGATGTGGCGGGCGAGGGGGAGAAAGATGTATCATACTGTCCATGCAAGGCGTGGGTTGTACAACACGTGTTTCAAGCTTGGGAACATAAAATAAGGCGATTTTTTTCTCGAACCGTCCTCCTCACTTATCGTGGGGTGCTCTTTGGGGCATGTGTGGCAGTAGCGGCCTCGAATGAGGTGACCCATTGGTTCCGCTCTTGGAAGCGAAGGGCCTCGTTTCCCCAAGTCCACCACCCGGCTGTCAGGTTCCTCGCAAACACCTCGAGACCAACGAACCCTTGTGGGAGCAGGTCGTCAAAGACGGGGCGGAGATTAGGCTTCCTTGAGTGGATGTCCGGTACTGCGAGCAATACCCTCTGCGGTACCTTGGTTCGGCTTCCAACTCGTCTGGCAATGAGCAGCCGCTCCCAAGGCTTCCTCCAGGTCGAATCGAGATCAAACATTGGCTTCCCCGTTGACGTGATCTTGAGCCACGTCCATTCGGTGACAAGCTCCAGCCCCCATTTGGTGAGCATACCTGTGCCACTGGCGGTCAACAGCTCAACGAGGCTGGGTTTGTTGGTGACCCAGACGGCGACAAGTCCATCTGCGGCCAGATGAGATGCAACGGGAATTTGGGACAGCAGAGATCTTGTCGCCGCTACGTTCAATGCGGTGGCATAGCCATCGCGTTTCCGCTTCACGGATCGATTCGGCCAAGGAGGATCAAGAAGTATGAGATCAAAGGATGGCGCCTCTTCGATGAAATTTCCTCTCTTTTCCTCTATGGTACCGTCAAAATAGTGACTTTTGATTGGGATGAAATGAGTCAATTCGTCTTCAGACGGAGCCACAATCTCGTTCTGCCGCGTGATCCGAGAAAGACAGAATGGGCCCGTGTGATGCTCCAACAGCACGTCGAGCGCCCCCTTTACGGCTGCCCCTGTCATGAGATCTGCCAATAAAGCCGAGGGCTCCTGGCCATGACGTCTGCTGTCGGCATCCTTAGGTTCTGGCGTCGGGAAAGGGGCTGAGATGGGCACGCCCGAGAGGATGCGGCGTGGTGGGGCTTGGCCCGGCAGGACCTGGGCTTCCTCGAGAGATCTTGGTATATCCAGGAGAAAGACAGACTTCTTCTCATCCTGAAATAAGATACAAGACCCGCTGTCGAGCTTATTCGAGGCTAGCATCGACTCTGTCGCCGACATTTAGTGCAACAGTCAAACACCCAGAGGAGCTGCTGAAGACAAGTTGCTGGTGGTATTGCCATCCGGTGGTCGTAGATACTAATTTGGGAATCGAAAACCAGAATCAGATTGTCAAACACACAAGCTTGATGATAAAAGTCTAGCTGCATTACGTAAGAGGAAATGTTTGTTTGTGGGTATCTTTCGTTCAAGCATGCTCTCTAGAAGGCAATGAAGGTGCCCAACCGTGCTTCGTTCTCTCGAGCGAACTGAATCCAGCATTCTGTATCCACTGTTGTACTTGCCCAAAATACCTGCAAGAACTGCAGTGACGTGTTGTTGAACCATAGTCCAGTGGTGGACAGCGAGGTGAGGTATAGCTGCTCAACTATAGCTTGCCTCTGCTTGTCGCCGCGGCACTCTGTTCCCGCAATGAAAAGGGGGAAGAAAAGGTCATGTGAAAGCGCCTGCGTAGGCCCTGCGAGTACAGAGTGCATTTCCTGCAGAAGAGGGTCCAGTGTTGTGCTGACAAGGTTCGAAACCTTGTCGGCAGGTGCAAATGCTTGGTGGCTGTAAATGAGGCTGGCGTAGTGTGCCTTCAGCACTGCATCAAGACTCTGTTGTTTAAAGACTTCCTCTGCAGAAAAAGGACAGGAGGTAGAGAGAGTATTGTAGGCCTCATCGATTTTTCTGCGCCACTGTGCCATGTTCACCTCAGGGCCATGTCGGCATTGCATTTGCAGAGCACGATGTCGTCTACGTTCCTCGGTTGTGATCTCGTAGACGAGCCCTGTGAAAGCCCAGAAAGAGCCATCATAGATAGACCGCAGAGGTGGCTCGTGCGATGCACTTGTTCCTTGGCTGAACACTGAGATGTTACTCAGTGTCTCCAGATCAGCAACCTCTTTCAGCAGAAACCTCTGGACGGGGTCGAGAGGCTGCAGATTTTCATTCGGTAGATGCTGAAGATCAATTATGGTACGACACGCTCGCAAGTGGATATTCCAATTCTTTGATCCTGGGATGAAAGCTTCGGAATAGCAAAGTGCAACCATTGTCGCGAGAATCTCCTGAACCGCCGAGGTGGGCGGGTGAGCTACTCGTGATGTGCCACAAGAATGCAGCTCTCTGCGCATCCTCTGGTTCAGCCCCCGAAGCGCCTCGTCGTGGAGCTGTTGGTGGATACGACGGAAACGAGCCTTCTGATCTGGTGTTTTAGCTGAAGCGATAGATAGATAGGTGAGCGGCAGCCAGGCTGCCGATGGACAAGTGGAGGCAAGTCGGATGCTGCGCGTTGTTCCTGATCATCTGCCTCCACGGACTCTACGGAGGGTCGACCCATGTCAAACGGGGGACGACTTGGGCCTGAAAGTGGCGGAGAAGGCTGCCAAACAGTGCGGAGGAAGAGTGAGAATTGATGAGCCGTAGGTCTTGTGTCGGCAGGAGCGCTGCGGGGCTATGAGTGTGGAGTTGTCTGTTGACGGCATCAGACGGCGAAACATCAGACTCGAATGTTGACTTCAGATCGCGATATTTATTTGCTGAAACATCAGATCCACTGGCGGGATCATCGAGGACCGGTTTGCGCTTGCCAGAGAACTTGCCCCTGCTGGCAATCCCTTGATTCCATCGCACATTGACGGGCCCAAACCCGGGGCATCTCAGTTCTCGACTCTTGCACTTCAGACATGTCGGCAGGCTCCGGTCACATCTAATGCGTCGTTCAACGCAGCATCGACAATCTGATATGCCAGCCTATGTGTTCTGTTTGACGACTCGCTCATTTGGGAACCGACCTTTTGATGCCGACCGACGATTTGATGGCAATGGATGAGGGGGCTAGATCTCTCCCGTCCCAGGGCTCGGCTTGGGCGCGGTAATCCTCGGCAAGAGCGACATCGCGAAGAGGCTCCCTTCTCCGGAAGACCCACCTCCACAGCGGACTTTGGCCAGTCAGAAGATCGCTAGATGCGAATGACGTCCTCTCCACCTGTGCACCTCCAAAAGCCGAGTGTCGCTGCTTTTAAAAACTGTCGAGGCTGAAAGAACTCCCGGGCTGATTAAACCATTCGATACCCGCACTATGACTAGAACGGCGAGAAGGCTAGCCTCAATAAGGCTACCCGACCTGGAAAAGCCCTGTAACCACCGCTGGAGCCTCTCCAGACCTACAGGCCCCGTTGCAAGCCGGGCGTCCCTCCCATTAGTTGGCAGTCCTCTGCTACCGAGATTCCATGTGTGTGGCCGATGTTTCTGACAATTCGACCCTTCGCCGACGATCCTTAAACCCTCGAAACCTTGAACCTAGACGCCTACCTGGACGCTGCACATCGCCAGAAACCATTCTCTGGAACGCAACTCTGGAGATGCAGTCTCGGTAGCAACCGAACCCCTCCGACACGTGAAGCCCACGAAGGCGCGTACGACCATCTCGAACACTGAACCCCTCCTCCCGAACCTGCACCACCATCCCAGCCCCGCGACCAGCCATAGATGCCTTCCGCCCTCCTGGGACATGCCCCTCCAATGGCCAGCGCAAACGACGTCGTGCTGGCTAGAGCAGACAAAAAGAACCCGCCCCTGTGCCCAACCGATGACGACGACACCATAGCCCTGAGGAAAAAGACCAGAAGCTTTGATTATTTATGGCGCTCCGGCGTTGCTGGCGGTCTTGCTGGGTGTGCCGTATGTATCTTGTCTCTACTCCTGGCTCGATTGCCTTTATCTGACTCCAGCTGCAGGCCAAAACCGTCGTTGCACCTCTCGATCGAGTGAAGATCCTGTTCCAGGCGAGCAGCCCTCAGTTCGCTAAATACACTGGCTCATGGTTCGGCGTCGTGACCGCCATGCGAGATATCCACCACCAAGATGGTGTCACAGGCCTCTTCCGCGGGCACTCGGCTACTCTTCTTCGAATCTTTCCCTACGCCGGCATCAAGTTCCTCGCCTACGAGCAGATTCGCTCCGTCGTTATCCGTAACCGCGACCAGGAGACGCCTTGGCGCCGCCTCATCAGCGGATCCATGGCTGGCGTAACGTCCGTCTTCTTCACATATCCCCTCGAGGTCATCCGAGTCCGCCTCGCGTTCGAGACAAAACACAGTCACTCCAGTCTCACCTCCATCTGCCGACGTATATATTCCGAAAACTTCTCCTCGAAACCATCACTAGCGACAGCCACGACGGCCACTACAGCCTCCGGTATCGCGACGACACCTTCAGCTGCCGCAGCCGCACTCACGCCTCGTTCTGGCCTCGCCAACTTCTACCGAGGCTTTACCCCTACACTGCTGGGTATGCTACCCTACGCCGGCATGTCTTTCCTCACCCACGACACGGCCGGTGATTTCCTCCGCAGCCCCCGCCTAGCCGCCTACACCACGCTCCCAAAGCCGGAGAATTACCCCACCGGCAAGCCCGCGCCTCTCCGCTCATGGGCAGAGCTTCTTGCCGGCGGCGTCGCTGGTCTCGTCTCGCAGACTGCGTCTTACCCGCTGGAGGTCATCCGCCGGCGGATGCAGGTCGGCGGCGCTGTCGGCGACGGCCACCGCATGCGCATAGGCGAGACGGCGGCCCTCATTTTCCGGGAACGCGGTGTGCCGGGTTTCTTCATCGGTTTGACGATTGGCTATGTCAAGGTGGTCCCTCTCGCGGCAGTCAGCTTCTACACGTATGAACGTGTCAAGGGGTGGTTCGGCATTCTCTAGAGGCGGGGAGCATAGACAAGACATGGGGCGAGGTGGCTGTTTTCGTGCGTTGGGATCAAGGCGTTGACGGATATACAAGCATTGTGGTTGGGCATGCATCTCTCGTTGATATCATGGGTGTTCTTTGGCCACTGGGAAGGGCACGACCTGAGTGTCTTGGATTAGACTGCGGAAGCATATATCAATATGACTAGATATCTTTCATCTGTGCTGTTATGTGCCCCTTCTATCGACACACCCTGTCCACGGCGTGATTGTACACAAAACGCCCAGAAATCATGGCTCTGATTGTTACGTGGTGTTCCTCTATGAGACTTCTGTACATGTTGTTTTACAAAGTGGCGATATGCATAGAATGCAACTATCATACAGATCCCCACTCTAGTCGTCTAGTAATCCTACAGTCCAGTGGACAATCCTGTCCACACCATGCCCATTGATGGCACTGACGGGGATGGCAGTGACCCGCTCCGTCCAGGCCTCCTCAATGCCGCTCGGATGCGGCTTGACGCCGTTTTTGATGTCTTCCAAGTAGGCCTGCAGCTCCTTGAAGTTCTCCTGCGTCTCTGGCTTGTCGCCCTTTGTCGCAACGACATACCACGGTTTCGAGGCAATGTGCAGCCCCGAGACGCGCTCCGGCTCAGCCGGGGCGTCGGCGACCATCATGACGGGGTCGCTGAAGCGGCCCTTGTACTTGGGCTGCGCGGACTGCTCCTCCTCGATCTCCCAGTTGATCTTGGCTTCGGCCTCGCGGCTGCGCTCCTCATCCTCGCGCATCCTCGCGTAGAGGCCGACCTCGTTCCACAGAGCGTCGAGCGCGGCGACGGCGTTGCCGGCCGAGAGGTCGATGACAAAGGCCAGGACGCCGGCGCGCTCGACGTGGCGCAGAAAGGCGATGCCGAGGCCGCGGTCGAGGTGGGCGCCCTCGATGAGGCCGGGAATGTCGGCGATGGTGAAGCGCGTGCGCGCCTCGGCCTGCTGCTCGTGCTCGTCGGCCGGGGGGACGTCGCTGTTCTCCGTCGAGGGCGCCCGCTTGAAGGAGCGCATGACGGGGCGGCCCTTGTAGCTATCGAGCACGACGGTGCCAATGTTGGGCTGCAGCGTCGTGAAGGCCCAGTTTCCGACGCGGGTGCGGGAGTTGCTGAGGGCGCGGAGGAGGGTGCTCTTGCCGGCGTTGGGGAGACCGACGAGGCCGACGTCGGCGAGGAGCTTCAGCTCAAGCTCGACCTCCATGGTGACGGCGCGTTCGCCCTTTGTGGCGAAGAGGGGGCGCGGGTACTCGCGAGAGACAAAATGCGGGTTGCCGAGACCGCCAATGCCGCCGGCGGCGAGGAGGATAGGCGTAGGCGTCGGGCGGGAGAGGTCGATGTTCAGGGGTCCAGGCGGCTGGTGGTAGTAACGCTCGCGGCGCGGGGCCTTGGGGAAGACGAGGCTCTTGATCTCGCTCCTGGCGGCGCCGGGGTAGACGAGGAACTTTTCGCGGTCGGGATCTTCGGGCTCGGGGTCGTCCTCCACGTCTGTTTCCTTCTGCTTCGCTGCCGACTGTACATCGTCGTCGATCTCTTCGCCGTCCTCTGCACGAAGAAGTTCGCGCCTGGCAGCCTCGGCAGCCTCCTCCTCCCGCTCGCGCTTTCTCGTCTTCCATGCTTTCCGCTCGTAGTACAGGGCGCGGCGATAGGTGATGTCCTCAGCGACGGGATCCTCTCGGCTGATCTCTCGCAGGATGGTACCTACGGGTACCGTGATGATGATATCCTCACCACGCTGGCCCGCCTTGGCACTTCCCTGGCCGTTCTTCCCGCGCTCTGCCCGTATAAAGCGCTTTCGAGCCAGCTTATGCAGAGAAGTCTCGCCATGTACGGCCTGGATGTAGATGTTCCCGCCGTGGCCACCGTTGCCGCCGTTTGGAGGTCCTTCGGGCAGGAACATGTCGCGCAGAAACGAGATGCAGCCATTGCCGCCAGCGCCGGCGTAGAGCGTCAGGGACGCCTTGTCAGCGAAATTCGGGGCCGCATAGTCTTCGGGTGCCGGGTTCAGGCGCGACGATGTCGATTCTTGGGCGACGTGTGTAGAGCTGTGGCGACGGGGAGGGTTGCTCAGGGTCTTCGCGATGGATCGGGGGACATTGGTTGTAATCGACGTGAAACAAGAAGGATACAAGAAGGGAAGAAATAAGGAGTGACTGCCAGTCGAGCACCTGGAAGCCATGGCAGCTTCTTCGGAGGTTTGGCGAGCAATCAGTCGTGCAGTGCTTGGGCTTGACGATGGCCAGGATCGAAATTCTGGTTCAGTTCTGTTTCCCACGGACTGGGCGTGAGCATAAAGTCGCGATAAGATAAGAATGATCCACCTGTCAAGTGCTTAACAGCGACTTCATCCGGCGACTTCCCACGACCATCCATGAATGCGACTAAATAAACGAACTTGACGATCGGAAAGTATTCGTCCAGTCGATTTTTTGCCAATATTTGATTCTAGTCGGCCACTGCTGTGGTGGCAGGCTGCTGATCGCAGTCAGAGGAATTGAGGGTCTCTCATGTGCGTGAGCGAGCACCATATGCTTTTTGTGTTTCGAACATCACATTGCTGCATAGAGTCGATTGCCAAGCCTGGGGTGCTGTCACCAAAGAAGATTCGCATTGTTGGAGCTGCGGCCTATCTGAATGTTATCAACATGGTACTCTAGCTGCCAGCCTACCGTCGATGACCGTAGACCAGCCAAGGCACTCATGTTCGATCGCGAAAGGACGTTCATGGTGGCCTTCTCCACACCTCTGAAAGATCGCACGCGATGCCGCATCAAGCTGAAGGTATGGCCGTTGCAGCCCTCCGCTTTTGGGATTCGAGGGAGGTGATTGAATCCACCTTGCTCAAGTGCCCTGGATTGAGCAGAGACGCCAGCGACTGGGGATAGTGCGTGAAGGATAAGCCATCTAGGTACTCGGCCGCGCGAAACGATGCACCCTTGGTATTGTGCTAGATTGGGATGAGGACGCTTCCGTAGCATCTCGCAAACAGCAGTTCTTGCAGTATTGGTGTCAGCTGACGTTGTGGTGTAGAGCATAGACGGCAGCATTTATGCCAACAAGTTTGACAATTTCACGTAGTAGGGTGCCGGATCCTGTGCAATGGAGGCGTCAGTGGGTAAGAGGGGTTGGTAATCCTTGAGGGCAATGGGCGTCATGTTTTGGACATGTTGTATAGAGGAAGGCGCGACTCGGCGGCAGGGCGACGTAGCCTGATAAAGGCACCCATCACGACGGAAAACGACAGCGCAGTACCTAGACAAAGACAAGTTTTCCATCGACGAGTTTAAAATTTTCGCGGGCCATCAGCCCTTCCATTGCACTGGTCATCGGTCGAAACACCGTAATGGAGGTGGTTACTGTAAAGCATCCGTCCGTTCGGGGAGCCGGCCAAGCGCCTGCACCAAGGAGCAGACATGCGCTGAGGGCCCGGTTGCATGCGGCCGCAAACGCCGATTTCATCAGCAGCCTCAGCTCGTGCTGACATTGGGTCCTCAACACCTCTCGTACGGCTCCGCCACTGCCCACTGCAACCAACCTAACCACTCTGGGGCGATTTAAACCGCAGGTGCAGCACTTGCTTTTTTCGCGATTCCGGTCTTCGAGATTGGAGTTCACCGATCCATGATCCATACTCATCTCTGATTTTTTGACCTGACGGGACGTCTCTCTCTCACCATGGATTCTATCTTCCGCAAGGTTGAGCGCGGCATTGACGCCATCTTTGGCGACGAGCGACACTCCCATACCAAGTTCGGCCACGAATGCCACGAGCACCATCCTACTCATCATGCATCCAACCGCTATCAATCCTTCGCCCCTCAGTCCACTGGCAATGCAAAGTGGTATGTCGACGGCTGTTCTTACTTCTGGGCTGTCTCCGAAGCTCTCGAAAGTGCGTACATTACCCCTCTCTCCGATGGATCCGGCACACTCACTGACTCTGTCCTCGTCCTCCCCAGATGCCCGTGAGAGCATCTACATCCTTGACTGGTGGCTGAGCCCCGAGATCTATCTTCGCCGACCCCCTGCTGCCAACGAGCGGTACCGACTTGACAATATGCTCAAGGCGGCCGCCGAGAGGGGCGTCAAGGTCAGCATCATCGTCTACAGAGAGGTCGAGGCTGCGTTGACGTGTAAGTGATTTGACGATGCATGCGTGCAAGCTTCTTATGCTGACGCCTCTTCTTCTTCTCCTTCGCAGTGAACTCGGCTGTAAGTTTCTGGGTGTTTTCCATCAGCTTGACACCACTGACATGCCGCACAGCACACGAGGAAGCATTTGGAAGGCCTGCACCCCAACATCAGCGTGTTCCGCCACCCCGACCACGTGCCCACAGGCTACGACATTCAGAAGGAACTCGGCCAGAGCTTCTCCAACATGACGCTGAACACAGCAACCCTTTCCAAGGTCTCTGGCGATGCTCTCAAGGCCATCTACGGCACGGCCACCGACGGTGTCGTTCTCTTCTGGGCTCACCACGAGAAGCTGTGCCTCATTGACCGCAAAGTGGCGTTCATGGGTGGACTTGATCTCTGTAAGCAGAGAAACATGTCCGACCGATGACCAGAATGCTGACTCGGACACAGGTTTCGGGAGATGGGACACGAACAGTCAGCCGAGACTTGAGCACCACAGTACTACCTCCTGCTGACATGCTGCAGGCCATCCGATTGCAGACTCCCACCCCGGCAACCTGGATGCCATTGTTTTCCCCGGCCAGGACTACAACAATGCTCGTGTCTATGACTTTGCCGACGTCGGCAACTGGAATCAAAATAAGCGTGAGGCAGACATCCCTCTTTTACACCCGTGCGGTATTGACCATTGCTAGTGGACCGCACCAAGAGCTCGCGTATGGGATGGTCGGATGTCAGCCTTAGTCTGAATGGTCCGGTCGTGGAAAGTCTGACAGAACATTTCACTGATCGATGGTCAGTTGTACGGTCGCAGTCCACTCAACCTAGTGACTGACCCTTGTACAGGAACTTCATCTTCGACGAGAAGTACACCCACAAGAACCCCGGCAAGTACGAGAGAATTGAGTTCAAGCCTCGCCACAGCCATCTGGGCTTCCATAGGAGATCCGGAGAGCATGAGCGCGGAGGCTTCCTCAAGCAGGACCCCAGCCAACTCCTGGGTGGTCTGTCAGGCCGCTTCAGCAAGGGTGTCAACAAGTTCATGCACGACGACAGCAGCAGTGATGAAGAGAAATCATCAGAACGTCCTCATCGTGAGAACGAGCTTGCCAATATTCAACTGACCAGGAGGTGAGTGCTCAATGGCTGCCCACGGCTCGAGGCCTAGCTGACATGGACAGCTGCACTAAATGGTCGGCGGGGCACGCCACCGAGCATTCTATTGCGAATGCCTACATTGACGCCATTACAAACGCCCGTCATTTTGTTTACATTGAGAATCAGGTATGGCACCGACAAATTTAATTGACCGTGATTGCTGACCTAGCTCCAGTTCTTCATCACGGCCACTTGCGATGAACAGCGCCCCGTCAGCAACAAGATCGGTCGCGCCATGGTGGACCGCATCCTCCGTGCTCATGAGGCCGGCGAGAACTTCAAAATCATTGTCATTATGCCTGCGGTCCCTGCGTTCGCCGGTGACCTCAAGGCGGACGATGCGCTGGGCACGCGTGCCATCATGGAATTCCAGTACAAGTCCATCAGCCAAGGAGGCTACAGCATCCTGGAGACCCTCCAGAAGGAAGGCGTCGAGGATGTCGGTCGCTACATTCGATTCTACAACCTCCGAAGCTACGACCGTATCAATGTGTCGTCGACTATGAAGGAGGCCGAGAAGCAGAGCGGCGTGTCGTACGAGGACGCGAGAAAGGAGCGCGACGACGCTCTGGGCTCGGGATACGCCCCCTACGGCGAGCAGCAGAGCCAGGGCCAGGGACAGTACGAGCGTTACCAGCAGGCAGCCGCCCAGCTAGACGACTCGACCTGGGACAGCGTATCGGCGTGCTACATGAACGTCGGACCTGACCTGCGCTCCGTTCCCTGGAAGGGCGACCCCGAAGCCGAGATTTCGGCCTTTGTCACGGAGCAGCTCTACGTGCACACCAAGCTGCTCATCGCCGACGACCGGCTCGTCATCTGCGGCTCGGCCAACCTCAACGACCGGTCGCAGCTGGGCTCGCACGACTCGGAGATTGCCGTCGTCATCGAGGACCCCGTCACGGTCGACTCGTACATGGACGGCGCGCCGTACGCCGCCTCGCGCTTCGCCGCCAGCCTGCGCCGCCACATCTTCCGCAAGCACCTCGGCCTCCTGCCGCACCAGCGCTGCGACAGCCCCGACCCCCACGGCAACTGGTCGCCCGTCGACCGCGGCCTCAACGCCTACGACTGGAACTCGCCCGCCGACGCCCTCGTCCGCGACCCCATGACGCGCAACTTCTGGAACCTCTGGGACGGCACGGCGCGCACAAACACGGACGTCTTCAGCAAGGTCTTCCACTGCGTGCCCAACGACCACGTCCGCACCTGGAAGGACTACGACGACTTCTTCTCCCGCCACTTTGCCAACCCCGGCACCGGTAAGCCCGGCGACGCCAAGGTCGAGTACGGCCACGTCGTCCCCGACGAGTTCCCCGGCGGCGTCGCCGAGGTCAAGGAGTGGCTGTCGCGGGTCAGGGGCAACCTCGTCGAGATGCCGCTCAAGTTCCTCATTGACGTGCCCGATATTGCCATTGAGGGCCTCCAGCTCAACAGCTTCACGCAGGAACTCTACACGTGAGACGGCGGGCTGGCGGCGCATGCCTGTCTGGCGGTGGCATGTCGGGGATGGCAGGTAGGGGGGCGGCTCGTTTGGGGAGGGTTGACCGGTAGAGCACACGCAGGCCGAGGGGCGTGTCTTTCCAAAGAGGATTCAAATAAACTGAGAGGAGAAGAAGAAAGGCAGACAGACCGTCACGAATGATGACACGAACGAACAATGACACAAACAGGAATATTCAGAAACTATGCGGAACCCCTATAAACTCCGCAAAAACCCATGATGAACGCACAAACGTCGTCCCGAACAGTAGCTCCTCCCCTTTCTGACCCCGTCTTAGTCGACCTTTCCGTTACCGCTGGGGCCCCCGCCGATGAGACCCTCCTTCATGAGCTCCTTGGTGCTCCAGCTGTCGTCCAGACGCACAAAGTGACCGCCGCGGTGACGGCGCATGCGGTTGCGCACCCATCCGGCGCCGGCGATCATGATGGCGAGGACGGCGCCGACGGACAGGAAGGGGTGGTCGACAAAGGACATGCGGAAGTCGAAGAAGAGCTTGGAGATGAAGGAGAGGGTCGTCTTGGGGCGGATCTCGGGCGGCGAGGCCGTCACCTTGGGAAGCGTGTCGAGGATGGATGTGTGGGACAGGAGAATGTTGGTGTTGGTGTCGGTCACATCCCAGTAGCGATGGCGCTTCAGTCTTGTCAGCAAGTCTTTTTTTGTCTGCGGAATGATGGGATCCCGGTAGAAAATAGCAGAGGATAACCAAGGGGGGGGGGGGATACTCACGTCCTCGTCATTAATGATGACTCGGTTGCCGCCGGTGCTTACGTCGATGCCGTACGTCGTCTTGAGCCACCGCTGCCAAAAGACGCCGTCGATCCAGGCAAAAGCAACCTCCTTACGGGGGCTCTTGGACATGTCGACGCGGATAAGCTTGGCGTTGTCCTTGGCGCGCTCGTCGCCGCGGTTCTCGGCCTCGTCAATCTTGAGCTGCTTGGCGTCGCGGAGTTCCTGGCGCTCCTTCTGGAAGAGAACAATCTGCTTGTCCATCCAGTCGTTGGCGGCCTTGTTGAGCTCGCGCTTGGCGTCGGCCAGCGTCTCGGCGTCGTTGCGGTTGATGATGGCAAGAACGACAATCTTGCCATCCATGATCTCGCGCGAGTTGGTGGCCACGAGCTCGGGGACCATGGGCAGCCAGACGGAACGCATCCAGGCGAGGATGCCCTCGACGTCACGCATCTCACGAGGTGTCAGCGGGTTGTAGTATGTCGGGCGGCCACTGCGCGAGACAAGAAGGCGCGGGAACGTGGTAATCTTGTAGCGCTCGGCGAGCTTGGGGTCCTGGGTCTTGACGATGCGGGCGCGGCCGACAAGGCTGACGGGCATCTTCTCGAGCGAGGCAAAGTCCTCGCTCGTCGTGGCGTGGTCGTAAAAGTAGACAAAGACGACCTCCTCCTTCTGCTCAAGAGCCTCGAGGGCGGCGGCGTCGACGTCGACGACGCCAACGGCCGCAGCCGCGGCACCCTCACCGTACGACTTGAGATCACCGAGGCCGCGAAGACCCTCGTATTCGGCGCGCTCCGTGCCCTTGATAAAGAGAAGCGTGGGGAAGGCGCGGACGCCGACTTCCTTGCAGAGCTTGGCCTCGACGTCACAGTTGACCTCGCCAATGTTGAGCTTGTCCTTCATCTCCTTGCCGAGCTGGGCCCAGGTGGGCGCGAGGGCCTGGCAGTGGTGGCACCAAGGGGCGTAGAACTTGATGAACCATGGCTTCTTTGACCCTGTAACGAGGGTCTCGTACTTCTCGGCCGTCAGGGCCACCGACACGCCATCAGGGTTGAACGTCTCGGTGGGTTTGGGAGGCGCCTCGGGAATCGTCTTCTTGGGGCTTGGGACAGTCTCCTCAGGAGTCGTCTTGTCGGGTGTCGCACTGCTCTCGTCCTTACCCTCCTCAGGGGCCGCCTTGGGAAGGTCACCAGTCTCGGACCCGGCAGCGGCGTCGGTCTTGGTGTCAGAGGTCATGGCAGCGGCGGGGCTGAAGTCGGGCGTCTGCTTGTCGCCGGTGTTGGGCAGATTGAGCTCCTTGGGGCGGGTTCCGGGCTTGGCGGCCTCGAGAAAGGGCTCAAAGGCCGTGGTCAGGACGTCGAGCCCCTTGACGCCCTTGACAGTCTCGGCAGCTTGGCCGTCCTTGTACAGAATGGTGGTCGGGTAGGACTGGACCTTGAGGGAGGCACAGAGGTCGAAGAAGGCAACGCAGTTGATGGTGGCGAATCGAATATCGTAGAACTCCATGAAGGAGACATCTTCGGTAGTGACGGGCTTGGAGGTGTAGTAGTACTCGTAGAGCGTCTGGTAGGTCGGGGCATAGTCGATGCAGTGCGGGCAGTAGGGACTGTTGAACGAGGTCTGGTCAGCGCACCACTTTCCGTGGCGAGATGCTTGCTGCTGTGCTGTCAGGAGACGCGACGAACCTGTAATGCTTGACGACAACGAACTTGGTCGCATTGATCTCCTTGTCAAAGTTGTCGGGTGTCAACTCGAGCATGGGAGGGACCTTGACCGAGTTGAAGTAGGTGTTTGGATCATCATTCTTGGGTTTTTTCGTCATCTTTGGCTTCTTGATGGCGAGGGCGAGGGTACTCGTGGCGAGCACGAGTAGTGTTGAGAGCTTCATGACGGAAGGGCGATGACAGGTCTGCCAGCGTTCGTCGCAACTGGGGCAGAGGAGGGCGAAGAAGGAGGAGAGGTGTGAGAAAGCGGTCCGCCGGAAGCTGGGTTCAAGAAATCCGATGGTAGTTTGAATCGGAGACTGGTATGGGCGGCCAACTTGGATCAACAGGTTTCAGGGGTCTCGGTAGGGATCGGCCGTATCGTGATGGGGTGTGGGGGATCGCGGCGTGAGGATGGTCAAGCCTGTGGCGTAAGAAGGAGCGGGAGAAAAGAAGATGGCCCTTTGTCGAAATCATCAAAGGTCGTACATCAACAACTGCCTCAGAGGGCTTCCCTTTTCGTACGTCGTCGGAGAAATAGGAAACGTGGAACTTTTCGTGCTGGTGTTGCAGCGGGTGGACGAATTGGGCGACACGACACGACACGACAGGACCCGAGTTGGTAGAGGAAGAGAAGCGACGACAGCGACAGCGACAGCGACAGCGACAGCGACACCAGGGCAGGGGTCTGACGCCTGGCTGATGGGGCCACAAGTGTGGGAGATGGGGGGCGATGATCCGAGAGCTGGCGCGGATGCTGGGCTGTAACAGGGAGAGTTTAGTGCCATGCCTGGGATGAGGTGCCTAAAAGCTAGCAGCTGGCTCTATCGCCCAGTCCAGGCCCCCAAAGCTAAACTTGCTCAATAGGGGTTCAATAAAGCGGCCTGCCAATGCCCGATGCGTTTCATTCAGTCCATCTTCTTTAAGCTTTTCCTCACTGTCTGTCCCTCGCCAGAACGGAAACACAGCACCCCTGGGGCCTCACCTGCTGCCGTGAGGATACGTGTACCACTTGATGATGATTAAGGTGCATCTTGCCAGGTACGCGTAGGGGGAAAGTACAGGCTGTGCACCCTCCATCGATCTCAGAAACTGACTGAACTGCACCAACAAGCAGCTCACGGCGAAACGAACCATCTTGGAGCCTGGCTGCGACCTGCTCCCCCTGATCCCCATTCCGCTGGCCCCTCTTTCATGGTCACTTGCCACTGTCTGCTGTACTGTAGCAGCTGCCGCACTGACGTGACTCGTTAGTGACGGCGGCCTTCCCATAATCACTGCCCATTCGATGTTTGCACAGTTCATAGATGGGTTGCCTTTGGCAAGCTTTGCGAACGATTCCTTACCTGCAATAGACAGTCGAACGGCGGAAGATTCAGGCAAGAGAAGTGACAGACCTATCATGAATCTGGCTTCGATACGAGAGCTTACGGCTTCAACCCTGAGCCGCGGCCCACGAAGTATAGAGACGACGAATTTTGCGACAAAGATAAAACCTGTGAAGGTCATGTATACCAGACCAAGCAGTCTATGACCGACGCGCTCAAGTTTGCATCAGCGTGATACCACAGAATGCCTTCCCACAGTGTCGTTGTCCGAGGGCACTGCAAAAGGGTCTCAATTGAAAGGTATGATGTGTACAGGCGAACCTCTAGCTGCAGAGAGACCGATTCCAGATGTCGTTCCACCCTATGCCACATGATGTAAAGGGAATCCGAAGTCGCAAACTATTGCTGCGCCCTGGTAATGACGAAGCACCTACAATGCACGCACATGGCCAACAGACTGTTTTTCATGATGTTTTGGCGCCAAGTAGTGCTGTCTTCTTATGGTAGCACGAATGTTGATAGAGTTCGATAGAGTCGCATATCTTATGCAGCAAGCCTTATCCTCGTAAGATCTGTAGACTAGCTCGCAAGGTTGGAGATATCCGCACTACGCATCCTCGCGCTAGACACCATCAACTCTCTCGGAAGCCACTCCACAGTTTTGCCCTTCGGCCTGCCTGGGGCCGCAGCAAGCTCCTCCTCCTCGCACCCATCAACCATGATGCCAAGAGCCGTCCCCGAAAGCCAGGCCCAAACCATTCCCTCGCCAGAGAAGCCCGCCGCGATCCACTCCCCATGCAATCCTCTCACCTTCTTGCTGGCGACCTTACGACCCGTCAAGCCACTGTGAAGGCGACCGACGAAGGGGAGAAAGTCGCCTGTCATGCCCAAAATTCCCGACCAAGCATTCTCAACCGAAGCACCCTTGCCCCATTTTGGCGAGAAGACGGCCGGGAAAATGCCAGATATATGAGAGACTGTCAGAGCATCGATACGTGCGCCGTCGTCGTACAGGCCAACCTGGTCGACCCCCTGCTTCAAAGAACGGCTGAAGCCGCCGCCCAGCATCAAATCACCCTGTGGTTCGTCGGGTGACGAAGGCCGCTGGGTAACATAATCGAAAGCTCCGCCATAGATGACGCCCCAGGAGCGCTGCCCCTGGCAGTTTGGAAATAGTTCACCTGGGCGCTGAGACGACATGTGAGCCCGAACGCCTGTGATCTTGCTGCGAAGGCCTGGGACAAGATGACTCGCGAATGCGTTCGTCGCGTGGACTACATGGCGGACGTGTACGGTCCCACGAGGCGTGTGGACGATGTAGGGAAAATCAGCCAACTCATCGGGACTGGTGCTGATTGCCTCAACCGGTGTCATCGTCTCCACGAAGAGCTGCTCGGGGAAGTCGTCCAGGAGGCGCTTCCAGATGGACACCGCAAAGCGGTACGCCCAGATCGCCCCGGCGCGGTAAGAAAGCGCGCCGGCCACGCTCTCGTTTGCTCCGAATTTCTGCAAATGTCAGAAGTCTAGCTCGGAGTCAGGAAAACCTTCAGAGTGAACAGACCTTTCTCGCTTCATCGCTCTCCCATACCTCAACGTCTACCTCTGGTACCCATTCCTTCAACTCTGCAAGATCTTCGACAGTCTTCCGAAACGTCTCTTCGTCGAGGTACAAGTCGGCCGTTTCGACCTCCCTCGCTTCGGCGGCATCGATACCCTCAGAAGCGCAGAGCTCTGTCAGACAATCAATGTGACGAAGCTGGAATCGGGTGAGCGCAGCAGCACGTTCCGGGCCGTACATTTTGCGAAACCGGGGGAATATCTCATAGGCGGTAGGCTTGATGTGTCCTCCATTACGGGCCGTGGCGCCACTACATAGCTGTCGAGCTTCGAATACGACGATCTTGCCATCGCCAGGCAACCCAGACTCGCTGCCCGAGACAGTCCCTCGACGTCGGCGCTCGTGAAGCAGCGACCGGACAATAGCAGCACCAGCTATGCCGGACCCGATGACGGCGACGTCTGCCGTTTCAGGAAGCCTCGGGGAGCCAATGCCGACTAGCTCTGGAAATGGTGGGTTGTTCAGCCAATATGGCTGGGTTGGCTTCGGGTTCGGGAGGCCGGGGAGCTTCGCCGCTCGGTTCAAGGCTGCATTGAACTCGG
This sequence comes from Verticillium dahliae VdLs.17, assembly GCF_000150675.1. Taxonomy (NCBI): domain Eukaryota; kingdom Fungi; phylum Ascomycota; class Sordariomycetes; order Glomerellales; family Plectosphaerellaceae; genus Verticillium; species Verticillium dahliae. The sequence continues at coordinate 1,649,703 of NW_009276921.1, read as the reverse complement.
TCGACAAGGCAGAAAGCAGGCTCAGCGCTGCTTTGATCCCCTTAAAAGCATCAAATACTGCAGAAATCACGGAGCCCATAGCCTTCGCTACACGGCTTCAATGCTCATGCGGATTGAAGAGGATCAGCTTCGAAGTCTGAGCTGAAGCTCAGCTTTGACAGATAAGGTACAGGTACCTACCTAGATCCCTAGGTAAGGGAAGGTACAGTCATGCGACAAAAAAACGACGGATTTCCGTTTCCACACAAAAACACATAGTTTTCTAACCTCTATTACTTACTCTATAGATCACTATAAATAATGATTTTGATAGTACTTGTAGAAACTTACTGAATCTATAGCGTCTATCATTCAGATTACTAGTAGCTATTTTATTTATTTTATAATAGTACTTTGAAAGTTAAATCAGTATTTCTGTCTCCCCACTGTACCAAGGTCCCTAGGTGCCTACTTATAGGGACCAGGACCCATTACATAATCTGGTGGTGAACACCACGTCGTTCTTTCCCCGCACGCCGACAACAGGGACGCCATGGACTTGTATTTTGGTCCTCGATTGAACAGATACCATCCATCGCTCTCGAGTTGGTGACCAGCATTCAACTTCCACAGCGATCATCAAGGTCTGGGCTTCGTGCGCGACCAGATCCGAACAGAAAACCATACGAAGAATCAAGTTATCTTAGATGAAGATGCAGCCTTGTCCGTTTACGGTGTTGTTGTCAAAATCTCGCCTCAAATTACTGACAGCTCGGTATTTGGACACGGATCTATGAAGATGAAATAGGCTTCCGTGACATGGTCGATATGAAGGCAGCTAACGCAGCTTCCGGCTGATACGCCGGCACTTCGTGACCGGCCTCGTACACCCTCAGCCAGCTCAGGTTCCCAGAGGTCTTGTATTCGCCATACTGCTTTCCATTGACCGTGTAGGGAAGGAGAGGCGCCGAGAGAAAAGGCTTCTTGGCGATGGAGCTCAGTGCTCGGTAGTTACCCATCCAGTTGCAAATCCAATCTGACCTTGTTAGATTTATGCTCGTCACGCGAAGATACAGGAGCTCCGTCGACTTACCAGCATCGCCGGCCCAGATCAACACGGTGATACCTGAGTCAATGACTTGCGACAAGGTTGGCAAGAACGATCGGCCGCCTGTTTGGTTTGGTCAGCCCTTGTTTCATGTAAAGCGCGTCATTTCACAACTTACGATCACCACTGGAGATGAACTTGGTGTAGGGCGCATCCGGGCATTCTCCATAAGTTGTCTGGGCGCCGATGGCCTTCATCACAGCCGGCGTTTGCAGATACGTCAAGTATGTTTCAGGAGGGAAAGGGTCATTCTTGGGGCCTCGGATGTCGTAGACATCAAAGCTGGCGAGCGACTCCAAGGGACTCTCGATGGCCGCGCTGCACACGTCGTCGGCGTTGCCACAGGCGGCATCATTACCAGTCAATCCTGTGCACTTGGCAAACGCTGGTACGCACTTCTTCTGGTAGGTGGAGACGTATGTGCTATATTGCTTCGGGGTGATGAGCTTCTTGTACGTGTTGTTGGCGGCGTAGTCGATGTAGTCCTTGTATTGGTTGGCTGCGCGGTTCGTGTTAGCAGGTCATCGGCGGAAGGTAGCTTGTGACGCCCTGGAGATCCCAAATGAGAACGTACCAGGATCGATCCAGCCGTTGTTTACACCAAGGGCAACAAGGTTGATCTTCTCGCCCGCGATCGTCCCGGCGTCAATGGCAGCATTCTGCTGCTCGAAGAAGAAGGCGAACTCTGGGCCGTAGTGGCCTCCATAGGACTCGGTGAAGATGCCGAAGTCACGGCCCTCATACTCAGGGAACTGGGCGTAGAAGGCTTGCAAGAGCTTCCAGACCCTTGGGGCAGCAGCAAGAGTCGAAGTGGCATCATCTGTGCCGTAGCTGAAACCGGTACCAATCGGCTGATCAACATAGAGCTGAATCTATTAGCTTCATGTTCGCATTCGACATTGACCACACACCTTACCATGTTTGCAAATGTATTCCATGAGTAAGGGTTTAAAGTCGGCTCGGAACCTCCGCCATTGAAAGTGCAAGGTCCATTCTCTTGGAAAAGGCCGATCATGGAGCTACATCCGGGACCGCCGTTTAACCATAGAGCAAGAGGGGCTTTGCTGGCATTTTGTCGGGCCTCAAAGAACCAGAAGAACATGTTCATATTCGTGCCTTTTTCATGGATGAATGATCAGTGATGCAAGCTACGTAGACCGCCACCCAGATCTATGCTCACCAACTGAGAAGTAGCCCGAGTGCTGATTCACTCCAGGGGTCGTCTCGCAAATGCCAGAATTGGACACAATCTTGGTTGTGGCTCCTGTGGCGGCATGCTCAAACACCTTGTACTTGACGCCATTGGAGTCGAGAGTGTACCTCTTGTCCAGGGCAGCTAGCGGTGTCGACTCACCAAGCCCCAGGAAGGCGAAGGTGGTCAAGAGGTTGAGAATCGTGGCCCTCATGGTGGACTGATAAAATCGCAAAGGGCGTGGGAGGTGGCGTGAGTTCAGGGGTAGGGATGAGGATGCATGCCAAGACGGGAGGCGAAGATCAAATCCCCGTACTTATGTTCTGACAGGCTTGGCGATGTCATCGCCAACATCTCAGATCAGACAGCATCCCTCATTCTTCCCCGGCTTTGTGAACCCGACGGATGGGGGTCTCGTGTCATTGTGTTATCGGGTGGAGGCTGTAGCGACCTGCCACAAAAGGCAATCGATAGGCCACTTAGGCCGCTGCATCCGGATAGCATGCGGTCACTCGGTATCACATTGCCGCTCGTTGAGCTACGAGTGAGTGACAGACTACAGCCCAGCCCAGAGCTCCGTATCGGCTGGCTGAGATGATGAGCCAAACAGCTTTTGAATTCACTTGAGCGACATCAGGTGTTCGGCAGTTATATGACACCTTCCTAGTAGAGCTAGAAGCCATACGTAAGCTGCGATGGCGCTTCGGGTAGTCGGCTCTTCATGGTCGGCCTAGAGCACAAGTGCGGCATGGCGGCGCCTCCACAAACTGAACCCCTGAAAACCCCCGACCTTGCTCGACTATATCTAAGATCATTGGCTGGTACATGATAATCAAGTCGATGCGGCGGGAATAACCGACAACGTCGGCTTTTGAGAGCACAAGGCTTTCCCGCACATCAAGATTAGCCGTTGATCAGGACCATATCTTTAATGCTCCTACAAGGGCCGACCTGAGCGACCGTCGATTTAAGAACGTCAGTGGTTTATGATTATTTGTGCCAGAATTTGCTGTGAAGTGAATTACGTAGTTCCCGGGCATGGAGACATCATCACGGTCAGCCTTGGCAGTGTCGGTATCCTTTCCGCAATCCAGGCAGACAAAGCTGGGCAAGACTGACACACACTTTTCTGTCCATATCGCATGTTCAAGAGATTCCAAGGTCGTCAACGGCACCATGATGAGCTCATTCAACACATCTGGAATACATTGACAAACTACATTTGGACCTTCCAGAACGAGTGTTCTGTCCGATCCTTGACCCATGGGGTCACGGCACTTTCAAGCCGTCTGGGGATGATCGGCGTCTGAAAAGATCGCTCGCTGGTCGCTGTCTTAAACGGGATCATTTACACGTGCCGAGGAACTAGGTCCCTGCCCGAAAGCTTGTCTGCACAGCGGTTCTGGCGCGCGCGAACGGGGTCATGGAGCCAGGGCTGACTTTCAATGCCGTTTGGTCGTTTGCCGATTTGCCGATACGCGCCTGTATTAGACCCCTTGCGCGATACTTGAAAGCACTTCAACGGGAATGACAACCCAAATCCATCTCCAACCCGTTGTCATGTATCTAGATTTCCCTCAGATAACACTGCTGGGAAATGTCGTTTCATGTGTGTCTGGCTTAGCAGATTTTAAGCCACATTCTGGAGCAAAACGAGCTTCCTCGTCCGTACTAGACCATTCTGTTGCTGACGTGTATACGTCTCGTGAGGTTGGATACAATCCGCATTCCTACCTCGATCCGGCTTGGAGCCCAAACGTTGTGATGTTGTTGTGGTATCGCGTCAAGTCTCTGAAGTACCTCACTTGTTGTCTGCCATGGCCACGATGAGTACCAGGAAGTGCTGGAGGCCAAGTCTTCTCAAATATAAATATCATCTTCTTCATCTCCTCAGTGTCGAAATCAGCTCTCTTCAGGCTTCACATCACCATCTCCTTACCTTCCATTTGACCTCTGCCCCTTACACAAGTTTGAAAGATCATATCTTCCTCGAGCTTCACCAAAAATAACGAAAATGCACACCTTCGGCACCTTCTTCGTTGCCATCCTCGCCGCCACTGGCTACGCGGCCGTCGTGCCTACCAAGATCGGTATCCCTGATCAGGGCACATTCTCTGTGCGCGCAGTGCCCAACCCAGGTTTCCAACACAGGAACGGTGCCATCGCCCTCGCCAAGGCTTACAACAAGTTTGGCAAGGCGGCGCCCGCTGACGTTGCTGCCGCTGCCGCCAATGCCACCGAGAGCCGTTTGTCAAAGCGCACCACCGGTTCAGCCACGGCTTCCCCCGAGGCCAACGATGTCGAGTACTTGACCCCTGTGCAGATTGGCACGCCGGCACAGAACCTCGTCCTCGACTTCGACACTGGTTCCAGTGATCTCTGGGTTTTCAGCACCGAGCTGCCTAGCTCTCAGGTCAACGGACAGACTCGGTACAACCCCGCCTCTAGCTCGACCTCATCGAAGGTTGCCGGTGCCAAATGGTCCATTAGCTACGGCGATGGTAGCAGCTCCAAGGGGGACGTGTACCTGGACAAGGTGACCATTGGTGGCCTCACCGTGAAGAAGCAGGCTGTTGAGGCAGCCCAGAAGGTTTCCAGCTCTTTCACCTCGGACCCCCTGGATGGTCTTTTGGGCCTCGCCTTCAGCTCTATCAACACTGTTTCTCCCTCGCAGCAGTTGACCTTCTTCGACAATGCGAAATCCACTCTGGATGCTCCCTTGTTCACTGCTGATCTGAAGCACGCTGCGGGTACGTCCTTTCTCTTCAGAAGTGACGTTTTGCACTACTAACAACCATGTTCAGCTGGCAAGTACAACTTTGGTTACATTGACAAGACCGCCTACAAGGGTGCCATTACCTACACCAATGTCGACAACAGCGACGGCTTCTGGTCCTTCACCTCGACCGGTTACCAGGTCGGAACCGCAGCCTTCAAGTCTTCTCCCGTCACCGGCATTGCTGACACCGGCACCACGCTGCTCCTGCTCCCCACCTCCGTCGTCTCGGCCTATTACGCACAGGTCAGCGGCGCCAGGTACGACAGCTCGCAGGGTGGCTATGTTTTCAGCTGCAGTGCTACCCTCCCTGCCTTCACGTTTGGCGTCGAGTCTGCGCGCATCATGATCCCCGGAAGCTACATCAACTTTGCCCCCGTTGATGACTCGGGATCTGTTTGCTTCGGCGGCATCCAGCGCAACACGAACATTGGCTTCTCCATCTTCGGCGATGTGGCCCTCAAGGCCGCTTTCGTTGTCTTCAACAGTGGTGACCTGACTCTCGGTTGGGCCTCGAAATAAGGGAGAGTTCGAGGAGTAAGCGTGTCCTTCCCGTGCTCGTTTCTTGTTCAAAATTGCCGGCAATAAGGCCTGACGAGGTCTGTCTATTTTCTAGTTTCCCATATAACTTTATCAGATGAACTTAACGACATTCTATACTGTGTGTTTGGTGTTACATTTCAAGTGACGTGATTTTTTTTTACAAAAATTCAATCCAGACAGTTCTTCTGCCCACTACAGTTCCATTCCCTCTGCTACCTGGTTCAATCCGTGTGAACAAACTGGAAGCAACTGAACAGGTTGCTCTCGCCTTTTATGATCCCCAACCTCGGCTAGACTAATCAGGCGGCAGCGTGACAGGACTCGATGCCTCTTCATATGACGGCAACTGAGCTTGCCGGCGACTCTCTCGACAGGAAGCAGCAGAATCGCAATGGTTGGAGAGCGGCGGCCCGGGGCCAGATGAGCTGCGCCACCGGTATGTGGGCTCCTTTTGTTCAAGCAGTGAACATTCAGTGGATCATTGGCCGGGTCGATCAGCGTGTCTCTGGGAACTAACAGAAAGCCAGACGCTATGGATCAAAATACCTTTTGTTGAGCTATGAATTATGTTGGAGTCCCTTCGCGATAGGAGATGACGCACACGACGAGAGAAAGTAGAAAGACGATCCGCTTTTCTTCTTCTTGAATAGTATTAGAGCTCCATAAGGGACAATAGGTTGAATTAAGCACTTTCATCAGGATAGAATGAGTCCACTTCCGTGGCCAGTGTCCTGACTATTGACTCCTGAGTTCTGCGCTGAAAGTCTTCTTGCAAGACAACGAGCCAGGTCGCGGTGACATGAGGAGGAGGAATGTCGAATAGAAAAAAAAACCAAATATTGATCTAATCGACTTATTGCAAGGAACTTTTTACGATCAAGTAAGGTCAAATGGCGGAGAGGTGATTATCTTAACATTGAGAGCAGACTCTGAGAGCGTTAGACATCCCCCTCTCACCTCGCCAGAGTCAAAGTGGTCCGAGCTTTGACCACCAACCCCAACCCCCACCTCAAAGGAAGTCAGGTACTACCAATCCCCTATTGCTCCTTCTCTCGATCTACGCCATCCGTTCTTGCCAGCATGGAGCTGCTCTGGATCGTCGTTCGAAATTGACTTCAACTCCATCAAACCCATAAAACGTCACTTTCCTGTTTCATGGTTCATAGAAAGGCATATCCTCCCACGACGCAGGCATAAGCGACGCCTGGTCCTTGTCGGTGGGCCACTTTGATCGTTGTCATCGTCGGCTCCAAAGCAGGCGAGGAGGTCAGCAAGACTCTGGACACTGGCTCTCACTGCGTCTCTGACCACGGTGATAGACTGAGAGATCTTCCATTTCGGTGACAGTTTCGTTTGATGAGACTTGTCGACCATGGAACGTCCCTCCAAGCGACTGCGTGTCACTGAGGACGTGACGGATGACCCGCCAGCCCAGCCTTCAAGCCTTCATCGTGCCATCAGCCCCCCAGCCAGGAAGAAATCCAAGGCGACCACGACCCCGTCTCCTTTTCAGCTGACGCATATTCGAGATCTACCCGATTCGTCGAATGCAGATACCGTCACCTTGAAAGACCTGCTCGGCGACCCGCTCATCTCAGAGTGCTGGGAGTTCAACTTTCTTCACGACATTCCCTTCCTCATGAGCCACTTTGACAAAGACACAAGGGACCTCGTCAAAGTGCACGTCGTCCATGGCTTCTGGAAACGGGAGGATGGGAACCGCATGGCTCTGCAAGTAAGATAAGACGACCTGCTGCGCACTTTCGACAGCGAACTTCTCGTCAGGCTTGCTGACTGCCTCATCAGGAAGAGGCTGCAGCCTGGAAGAACCTTGAGCTCCACAACGCTCCCATGCCCGAGATGTTCGGCACGCACCACACCAAGATGATGATTCTCTTTCGCTTCGACGATACCGCCCAGGTCATCATTCACACGGCCAACATGATCGCCAAGGACTGGACCAACATGACCAATGGCGTCTGGCGGTCGCCGCTTCTGCCGCTGGGGCCCCAGCCCGATAGCGGAAAGCCGGAAGCTGAAGAGGAATCTGAAGCAGACGAGGACTTTGGCTCGGGGCGCAAATTTAAGTCCGATTTGCTGAGTTACCTGCGCGCCTACGATGCCCGAAAGATCACCTTGAGACCGCTTACGGAGCAACTGGTCAAGTACGATTTCGCGGGCATACGCGCCGTTTTCATCGCCAGCGTTCCGGGAAGGCATGCCATACACGACACATCGCAGACGGCATGGGGTTGGCCGGCGCTCAAGCGTGCCCTTCGCCGCGTGCCGGTTCAAGCGGGAAAGTCAGAGGTAGTCGTGCAGATCTCGTCCATAGCCACGCTCGGTGGAACGGATTCTTGGCTGCAAAAGTGTTTGTTCGACTCGCTTTCGCTGTCAAAAGGGTCGTCCATCAGCCCAAGACCAGCCTTCAGGGTGGTCTTCCCAACCGCAGACGAAATCAGGAGGAGCCTCGACGGCTATGCGTCTGGTGGATCAATACACACCAAGATTGCATCCCCACAGCAGGCCAAGCAGCTCGCATACTTGAAACCAATCTTTTGCCACTGGGCGAACGATGCGCCAGGCGGGAAAGGTTCGCGCCGCTGATCGGGAGTTCTCAACCAACATAGCTAATGATGGACAGAAATCAGTAAAGACACGGCCCTGCAGGATGCCGGTCGTCAGCGAGCAGCACCACATATCAAGACATATATTCGTTACGGGACGCAGTCCATTGACTGGGCTCTGCTGACGTCAGCGAACCTGTCTAAACAGGCATGGGGGGAGGCGGCCAGCGCAGCGCAGGAGGTCAGAATTGCCTCCTGGGAAGCTGGTGTCTTAGTCTGGCCATCACTAGTTGCAGGGACGGACGAGGCCATTATGGTGGGTACATTCAAGACAGATGCGCCGGGCGAGGAAGCGCCATCTGGCGCGCCATCTAGTACTGGAAATGTAGTAGGCCTACGCATGCCATACAGCTTGCCGCTCCAGCTGTATGGAAAGGACGAGATACCTTGGGTTGCTTCTAATGAGCACACCGAACCAGATTGGGCGGGACGCGTGTGCCTTAGACAGTAAGTGCACGAAGGATGAGCAACGCATTACAAAGACGATAAACGGGAGCGAGCGGGCAGCGCGAGTCTGGAGGTTGCGGGCATTGCTTGCGCTTACGTTGTAGTGGCGGGAAGACGGATTCTCTTGCTATCTAGGCCAAAACTCTATCGATTCAGCCAGCCGTGGCAGAGTGTATACATCTTTTGTGATCGTCAAGGGGCGTTTCGTAATCTTCACTCGTCGAGAGATAGGAAGCACTTAGGCGCCGACGGACTCGGGAACCTTGTCGGCATCGTAGCCGTGGGACTCCTTGAGGCTGTTGACGAGCTCGACGTACTTGGCCTGAGCCTGCTCGGCGGTGGTGCCGGCGTCGGTCTCCTTCTGCCACGCACTCCTCTTGGCCTTGGCCTGCAGTCCAGAGAGGTTAGCGTCCTGTGTATCCGCTTGTGCGATGGGAGAGGGGTTATGTGGTGGTAGCGTACCTTGAGGTCGAACATGCCGGGCGAGGGGGACTGCCTGATGTCCTCGCCGTTGCCAATCTTGAAGAGGGCTGTCGAAGAGGGTCAGCGTTGCTTGTACGATAAAGCAAGACGTGCCACGAGATCGTGTCCTCTTCCTCTTTCTTGGGAAGGGCAGAAGGCGATCGTGATCTCGGGCAAAAGGACAGATAAGGTGGGGGGGGGGTGCATTGCGATGGCACTCACCGTAAAGCTGGAGGAGATCGTCGTTGCTCGGCTTGGAAGTGAGCTTCTGGCTGTCGACGACAGCAGTCTTGAAGGCCTCGCTCTGGGGAACAGACATGATGACTGGTTTGTGGGTATGTGATTGGGGTATAGATAGAAATGCTTGTCTTGCAGACGAAGAGATGCGGTGTCGTGGGTAATGAGGACTTTTATGGGTTTGTTGAGGACAAAGTTGGAGGCAGGGCCGGGTGGTGGTGTTGGCGGGGTCAAACGGGCGGCGGGCGGATGACAAGGAGCACTGGAGCTCGGTAACAGCGCATGTGCTCGCTCATGTGCGCATGGGCGCGGGGCAGGTATGTCCGACTTGGGGTGCACCTGCCGCTGTTGACGGCTGATGGAGCATTGCACTGTCATTTGGACCCGATTTATTTCGTGGGTCGCGCACCGCCGTCTTTCGGCGTCACGGTCCGTGGGTGCGAGGGTCTGGCGATGGAAATCACAAGGCAGGGATGAGGGAAGAGTGTGGCTGGTGAGATCACCCGAAGTGAAGGTGCGTTCGTGAAGTCGTCTCTGCCTGCCTAGCAAGCCTAGGTACCTAGGTAGCTACCTACCCACCTTTCCTGTCCGTCCGCAAGATCAGGCAAGGTAGGGGGTACCTCAGGCAATCAGCTACGTATTGAGAAGGCTTTCTCGTCCCAGCCTGACATGGCCATCGACGTGGTCGTGAACATGCTCAAGGCGACGAAGAAGAAGAAGCCTCAAGCTAACATGCACGATGTACCGTTGCATCGCTCAAAACGAATCAAAACCCGGCTGCAGCCTGGGCTGTATGATCGCCTCGCGTCCCCGTTTCACAAATGATAGAATCAATCACCCAAGGTTCAATATTGACAACGCGTTCCACGAGCCAGATGAAGAGGGATCGCCGTCAAGTCGTGAGGCTCGGTCAAACTTCATCGCAGCCTTACATGTACCTCTCTCACACCCGCCAACCGCCACGCACCCGGAAATCCTCCCTGACTCGGGTCCGACAGGGCAATCCCTCGCCCGGGAGTGCTCCATTCAAATGCCTCGGGGCAACGTTGGGGAAGACCGGCACAACTCTCTCTATTCGATGATGACATGTCGTTGCGAGCCCAATGGCACGGACTTGAGTGGTCGTGGCTGAGCTTTAAGACACCCACGCATTACTACGGACCCCTGATAAACAACGTACCAGGCCGGGAAGCTTCGTTGCACCCTTACCTCGAAAGCTCTGTTTCATGGCCTTTCATGTTCAACTGCCGTATAAAAAGGCCAGTGACTCCCTAGCTTGGCTCGCTCCGTCATTCTATGCGACGCACCACAACCCTTTTTAGCTCCAATCATTCAGGCACCTGATAGTGATTCCTCGAACAATCATCGTAACGAAGAACCGAAGGCGCTGCATACATCAGAAGTTCTGACAACATAAATCGCATCTCTCCATCAACATGACGAAGAACGTTGTTGTCGTTGGCGGCTCATATGCTGGCCTGCAGATCGCTCACAAGCTCTTGAAGCACACTCTCCCATCGGAAAAGGACCTCAAAGTCATCCTCGTCACAAAGGTACACACGACTTGATGCAGCACTGGGAAAAAGAAAAGGCTTCGTGAAGCTAACATGTTCAGAGCGACCACCTGTACTGGAACCTGGCATCTGTCCGCGCCATCGTCCCCGGCGTCCTCAAGGACGAACAGGTCTTTCAGCCCATTGAGCCCGGCTTCGCCAAGTACCCGAGCGGAAGCTTCGAGTTTGTCCTGGGCGCTGCCTCCAAGCTCGACGCCGATGCCAAGTCTCTTTCCGTCACCACGGCTTCTGGCGAACGCTCGATCCCCTATGATTTCATCGTCCTGACAACCGGCGCCCGCACAGCCTCCTCCGAGGTGCCGTGGAAGAGTACCGGCACGTATGAGGAGGACCTCGAGGCCCTGCACTCCATCGCCAAGAAGGTTGAGTCGGCATCCCACATCGTGATCGCCGGCTCCGGCCCCACGGGCGTCGAGACCGCCGGCGAGCTGGGCTACGAATACGGCAAGGACCGAGAGATCATCCTCGTCAGCGCCGACAATCAACTTCTCGGCGGCGACTCAATTGCCGCCGCGGCGGAGAAGGAACTGTTCAAACTGGGTGTCAAGATCCGAAAGAGCGTCAAGGCGACCGGCTCCACCGCCACCCCGGACGGCAAGACGGAGGTGACGCTCTCGAATGGGGAGAAGATCATCACGGACCTGTACCTCCCGACCACCGGTCTCATTCCCAACTCCGAATACATCGACGCCAAGCTGCTCAACGAGCACAAGTACGTCGCAGTCGATGAATTCTTCCGCGCCAGGGGTTACGAGAACATCTGGGCGTGCGGCGACTTGGTGTCGAGCCCCCGCGCTTCGTTCCCCATTACGGATAAACAGGTATGCCTTGGCGGTCATTTCTTCTCCTCTCGCTTAAAGCCGGTTTTCTGCCTGTTCAGTTGATAAGTGAGTCTTTATTAACGACGTCGTGCAGGCTGGTGGAGTCTACAAGAACGTTGAAGCTGCGCTCAAGGGCAAGCCGCAGCAGGTCGTCAAGGGCATGCCGATTGACGTGCTCCTCTGCTCGACGGGGCGCGGCCGGGCCACGGGCCGTCTGGGCGTCGTCAAGCTGCCATCGCTGGCGGCTTGGGGCATGAAGGGACGAACGCTCGCGATCGAGATGCTGCCCAAGTACGCAAGCGGCTCGCAATGGTAGACTGCCGAGCCGCGGTTCCGTGGAGGTGGTGAGAGCACTGCCACACGAGGGGCTATTGGTGTTTGACTCTCGCCTGGCGGTTTCGTACGCACCGCAAGGTGGAAGGGCACGATGGTAGAGACGGGAGAAACTTGGCCTGGCGTCGTTCGGAAGCAATATATACCCTCATAGCGGCATCGATTCAGCAAATCAGATTTACTTCGCCGGTGAAAGTTGTCATATCTACATGCTGAAGCAAGAAGCAACCCCCACCAAACCTGTTGAATCCAAATCATGGCCCAAAATTGAAAACGCAGCACCTAGTCCACCTATCCCCAATCCCCTCGCCCCTCGTCCCCTTTTCTCTATCGATTGACCTTTTCATTCTCAATCTCCTGCCGCAGCTGCTCGAGAACGTGGTTCCGCGACGTCAGGTGCGACTCGAGACCCTCAATCTGCTCGCGCACCGTCTGCAGGTCCTCCTCGATACCCTTGAGCGACTGGCCGACCTTGGCCTTGCCCTCGCCCTGCTCGAGCTCCCGCAGCTCCGTGCGCTTGTAGTCGAGCAGCTGCTCAAGCTCCCTCTTAACGAGGGCGGGCTTGCTGTCGCGCTTGCCGCCCTTCTTGCGCTCGACGTCGGCCTCGACGCGGGCAATCTTCTCGTCGAGCTCCTGCAGCTGGCGCTTGAGGCGGACCTCCTCCCAGTCGCCCTCCTTCGGGGTGCTAAAGTCGGTGCCGCCGGACTTGAAGCCGCTGCGGCCGAGGCGCGTGAGGTACTGGTCGCCGAACTTGGCCTTGCGGCCCGTCGCCGTCGAGTCGTCGGCCTTGGTGGCCCATCGGGAGGCGGCGCCGGTGCGCTGGTTGTCGAGCTGGTAGTCGATCTTGTTGCGCTCAAAGCTGGCACGGAGCGAGGCGGGCACGGTGCGGGGGATGCGGAACCCTTCGTGGCGGTTGTTGAGGATGTGCAGGAAGGCGAGGCTGGCGTCCTTGTTGATGGACGAGCCGGCTGAGGGGTTGATGAGGTTCCACGCGGAGCGGATGTCCGTGTCGGGGACGTCGAGGGATTCGTAGAGGTCTTCGAGCGAGTTGACTGAGGTCTTCGGTCAGCAGGGGCGAGACGCATGGGGAGGGGGGGGCCGAAGCTGGAGGGGCCAGCGACGGGCTAGGCTTTTGTTCCGACTCACATGCTATCTCGCCGCGCATGTCGCGGTTTTCCTGATATATCGACTCGTACTTGGCCTTGTCTTGCGGTGTCATGTACCAATCGAACCCGTCCTTCAGGCCTGAGTCTTCCTCTTCGTCCTCCACCTGCTCGAAGCGTGGTTGGTTTCCGGTAATGGCCTTACTCGCCTGGACCAGGTGCGCTTTGGATTCGGGCACCAGCCAGTCCGGCAGGACAGTCGGTACATCTGCGTATTCCTACGAGTAACAACGTCAGTGGCCGTGCAAACGATCATGTCGGCGAAAGGTTGGTGTGTAGACGCACTCCATTCAGAATGTCAAAGATGATGCGCATGGCGACACAGAACTCCTCAAAGTCGAGGTTGCCATCGTTGTCGACATCGGCCAGATCCCATACTCGCTCGAGCTGCGTATCTGTGAGACCGCTGTTTTTCAACACCGGCGCCGCTTGCTCGCCAGTCAGGAACTTTCCGCCGCCTGTCCGGGTCGAGAAGATGTTCCAGTATGTCTCGACTTCGGCCGGCTCGATTCGGGGGGCCATCTCGGAGGTCGGCGGGGTGTTGTTGTGTAGAGGTAGATCGGATAGGGTCAGGGGGGCGGGGTCAGAGGTCAGGTTGGTCGCTGGCAGCAGGCACCGAGAAAGACAGTGCAGCTCGTGGCGGGGGTATACGAGCGCTGTGCGACGAGGACCGAATCGGTGGCAGTTGTGGTTGTGGTGGTGATGATGTAGGTACGCCGGCAGGTTGGAAGGCCTCCCCTCCTTCAGGTACAGTGGCAGAGTGGGTGGCTGTGGTGTGCTGCCGCGTACCTGGTCGGCCACATCGAGCACCGTCCCACCACAGGCCAGTATGAGCCCGCTCCATCCGCCAAGCTCAAAGCTGCCCACACCTAATTCTTAGGTACTTGGACCCCACAACCACTTTGGGGCGCACGATGGACGTCACCGGCTGGCCAGTTCGTCTTAGTCAGCTGCCTGAGAGGTTGTGTGTGGAACCATCATGCGCTGAAAATCAATCCCGAGTTGTGCTCCACTAGACCTTTGCTCTTTAACAAGCTTACATGACGACCCTGCCATTGATGTAGATGAATGAAGCGTTAAAAGCCTCTGAATTGCAACATTGACCAGCTGCCTCCTCGCAATGGCTTTGGGGTCTCTGTCATCATTCTCGTGTTCCTACTAACTGAAGGAGATCAAATGGTCGAAATCCCTCAACGCAGAGACCAGCAGGCTTCAACAGCTCCGGAGACCTTGGCAGTACTCCCTTGCCCCTTGCCAGCAGATCACCTTTGGCTGCTCGCTCATACAGCTTCTTCTCATACAGCTCCGGCCATGGCAGTCGTCCCACCGTGGAAGGCGTTCAAGCAAGCCACCCCTTTGGATGGAACACCAGGAGGAATTGTTTGGCGAGACCAGCTATTGCCGGCACTGTCTTAGGACCTTGAGTCCAGAAATCTATGGATCGAGACGTAGGTTCGGGAATGTTTGCTAGCTAGGGCCCTCCTTCACGGAGGCGTTTTCGCCTGGAAGGGCTTTGGTGATAGGCATGGCGGACACGGCGGATCGTCGTTGCCTTCTTTACAAGAGGGGCGCCCGTGGAGCATTGCAGTATATTCATGAGCAAGGACAGAAACATATTGAGGAGGGAGATGGCTCAAAACCCCCAGGACCAAGGTTTCTCGTGTTCTTCACCAGGTCCTCATGGCACATCATACGGATCTTCATGTCGGCGAAGGGTACACGTGTTGACTCAAGTTCATTAACGAAAGGCCTTGTGACTTACAGTCACAGGTCAACAGTGACTTGTGTCTTCTCACTGACCAGCCACCCGGTCATCTCCGCTAGCTAAGCTGGGTATAAAGCATTCGGTAATTCAATGACACACCCCTAACGCCTGTTCCTTCCTCTATCGTTAACACAATGCTGTTCAGAAACGCCTCAGGGCAGGTTCTGGGCTGGTTGAAGGCATTGACATGCTTGTCGAGACAGTCCAAAAGTGTAAAGCCTGACACTGTTGTCTTCTTTCGCTGACTTTGGTGCATCATTCGTTTCAGTTTCCCGTGTCCATGAAGGGTACAAATTTTCTGTTGCCAAAACGGCTCTCGTCGTCGTTTCGGTCCATTGTCTCGTCTTGACCTGAACCTCCGCATTGGTGACCGTCAAACATCATCTCGATCCCTCGCTTGCGAGGCTCACTTCGCGCATCTTTGCATGCCGTCGAAGCCATCGCCTGGGCAGTGACTGATCTCTGTGCCGCCAGGATGTCATGCCACGCAACCAGTAACCTCTTTGAATCCTCGTCATACATGGCGGAGAACCTCTTCATGGTGACGTAGGAAACAGTTGTAATAAGGTCCAAGCCAAACATGACCATGAGGTATGCAGTAACGACCATAGCAGAGCGGTCATTTCCCGATTCGCAAACGACGAGGACCTTGCCGCGCCTGTGCGGTACGACCGCTCCACTATCGGCCTGGCTGCGATGGACCTCCAAGATATGGTCGTTGATCTTTTTGGCGGCTGTGGTATACACTCTGGTGAGAGAGTGCATGCTCTTAACGTCAACCCTGTCCATCTTGATACCGAGTGCACGGGTGGCTGCCGTGGGGCCCAACATGACGTGCGTACTGGGCTTGGTGATGTCACTCGCGTAGCCGACAGCGAGGATCATGGTGATGCCCTCACGCTCAAGGAAAGCCCGGTCGCGTGAGGCTGAGTGAGGACCGAGGTAGAGCCAGTCAACAACCGCCTGAGCTTCACGACGCGATTCGTATGTCCACTCTTCGGTGGGATCGCTAGCCTGCTGCGGAGTTCCATTGTTGGTGATGATGCTGTACTCAGCGGCTGTGATGCCGAGGGTTGCGAGGTTGCCCAGAAAGGGATCCAGTGTCATCTCTCGGAGTGACGATAAGGGTACATGTATGTACGGCGGGCTTGGGGGTCGACTTTCATATGGCGCAGCTGCCATGACCGACTTGGAGAAGCCGCCGGGCATGCCTATCATCGGTAGATCACCCATGTCGTCCGTCACGAAGGCCAGAGCCCGCAGAGACAAGGGTTGAGAATGATGCCGGATACTGGTTTCTCTCGTCCAAACAAAGGAAATATCAAGCGGGATTCTGGCTGTAAGGATAATCTCGACTGAGAAATGACCTTGAGCGCTGGAGTGTCTTGGTGGATGAAGGGTGAACAATTCATATCGCTTTGGGTGAAGTAGGAGGTTATTTTGGAGGGGGATCTTGGGAGGGGGGAAGTTGAAGTGGAGAAGGAGCCTCGGGCACTAGTGTGATGCCTGCCTGCCGTAGGGCCTCCGCATGGCTGCCTTGTGGTACCTGAGCGAGCAACAGTGGGGGACGCTGGCCGCCCCTGCTCCCTGCAGCTTTTGGGGTTAGTAGGGCGTCACCGTCCGAAGCCGAAAGCTCAGACTTACACCATCATGTCATGTCTTTGATTCATGTCGCAAATGTGTAGCACAAAATTGAACTGAGAATCCTGTCCAGACACAGCTTTGACAGCGGAACCGGTCAAGGAGATCACACTAATCTAAAGACATGGTTTGACACTGTCGCCAGTGCCATGCGATTGACTGGGACTGACAAATGTTCTGCTACTATTTCAAACCCATGATTGATCGTTCCCGCTTCTCCCTAGATCATCACATGTCCAATATTTACAAATCATCAAAAACAACCTCATCGCTCTTGTGTTCGAGAGCGGCAAAGTCGGTGAAACCCAGCTCGTACACGAGGCCGAGCGTCATCTTGGCGTGCTGCAACATGTGGTCGAACGACAGGTACTTGATCAGGTCATCGGTCGAGTGAATGTGGTTGTCCGAGTCCTCAAAGGAGCTCTCAATGACGAAGGCCGACGGGTAGCCGGCCTTGCTTGCGGACGCGTGGTCCGAGCATGCATAACCGCACTTGGTCTCGACGTAGGGAATGTCGCAGTACTAAGGAGTCCGAGTCAGCAGCCGTCATATATCAGGACCTGATGGGAGTCGGAAGCTTACCTCAACAATGACCTTCTTGATAAAGTCAGTCAGGCCAGTGTTTACGTAGTCAGTGATGATACCGACACTCTCGGGACGGCCAGCATCAATAGTCCTCTGCACGAATCCAGTCATGTCCTGCTGCAGCATGGCCTTGACGTCGCGTTCGTCCTTCTCATACTGTGAGAAGATGGCCTGGCTGCCGAGAAGGCCGCCCTCCTCGGCACTGTACCAGTGGAACTCGATCGTGTTCTCCGACTTGCCCTTGAGGACGTCTTTGACGCCGAGGAAGACGCGGAAGACCTCGAGGATGGTCATGGAGCCACTGCCATCGTCGTCGGCGCCGGGCGCAGCGAGGATACTGGGCAGGAAGAGGTTGATGGAGTCTTGGTGCGCGCCGATGACAACGGTGCTGTTGGTCTTGCCGGGGATGGTGGCGATGATGGAGCTCTGTTGCCAGGTGTGTGGGAAGTGCTGGGCGTAAATGCCATGCTTGTCGCCGCCGGCGACCTTGATGATGGAGTTGATCTCGCTGAGGAGCCACTCGGACGACTGGCGACCGTAGTCGGACTTGTAGTACCGCGTGTGGAAACTTGTGAACTTTTCTAGACGCTTCTTAATGTTGCTCTTGTCAAGGTTGTCGAGGATAGGCTTGACGTTGTCTTGCTGGGTGCATTTCTCGGGAAAGACGGCCTTCTTTGAGTCGGCATGAGCACGGGTGGTGCCGAGGTCCTGGTTGTCGGTGATGTCGAAGAAACGCTCGCCGTTCTGTTTGCGATGTCAGTCTAGAACGTGCAGGCAGTATCGGCTTCAATGGAAACGTACGCGGCGAAGCTCCCACTTCTCCTCCTCAGTGACCCATCTCGTGTTGCCAGGAGCGAGCTCGATGAGGTAGGTCTGTTGCTCGATCTCGTTGGGGTAGAGGACGACGTTGTCGGTCTCCTCCTTGAGAATGTGGCGAGCGGATGCTGCCGGCAGCATGAGCGCGAGGGCGGAGGCCTTGGAGAACTTCATGATTGTTGCGATTGTTGTGAGGGTGCAGGGGATGTGATGATGGAGAGTGGTGGAGAGGGAGGAGTCGTCGGCTCAGACGTTGCGGGCCATCAGTCATTCGTCATTGGGGGGGGAGCTCGAGGCAGCTAGTCTGCACGCGTGCCCATGTGCTCGTGCTCTGGCGTTGCTTCGTAACCGCCGAGATAGTGGGTCCCAGCTTGTGATAAGAGGCGATAAGACGGGTGTGCCTGGAAAAAGGTATGGTATTATAAGGTGGATAAGAGTTGTTGTAACTGGCTTAGTTTGTCGCCCAACGCGCCCCCAGGGCTACGTTTCATAGTGCCTGCTGACTAACTGAATCAGAGCAGTCCCTTCCTCCACCTGGCATCGATGTCATCGCAAACGTGGAGGTGCAGTCAGCATCTGCTAGGGTTGCTACAAGTCAGCACCAACCACCTTGGGGTCAGACGAAACCCGACAGCGGCTGGTGCTGGCAGCCTGGTGTGCGAACCACCAATGTGTGCTGATTTGTGTTCAACCAGGCCACGGAAACAGGTTGATCGCTTTGGGAAGACGGTCGCTTTGTTTATCACTTTGATTGTATAGCTCAAGTCGGTTCAAAGAACTGGAAAGGGCGATGCGAGCTAAGTCTGTGAAGGATGAAGTTTAACCTCGTCTTCTTCCTTCTCTTCAGGGCTGCTATCCAAGGATGAGGAATCTCGGGATTTAACCCGAGCTCATATTGGTATTGTTCTTGGAAAAATTGACGCCAGCCTACCCAAGCACTTGGATCAGGGGCAGAACCTGATCCCGGATCCGGAGAACAAGAATAAGAACACAAAGGCCTGCCCCTCATCTCCTCAATGACCTGAAAGAAAGAGAGTCTCGCGTTGCAACCAGGGAACTGAGAGGGCCTTGCTCTGTGGAGTTGCAATTCAGCATGCTGGCTCCACTCCCAGCAGGGTTCCTCACAGAGGGTGGCCTGAACTCATTGTCGAGCCTGCCATTGGACAAAGCCACGGGAAGGTGCTGGGTAGGTACAAGGGGTGGCTTGCTGAACTCTGGACGAATCAAGGTTAGCCTGATAAACTTGCTGACTACAGCAGCATCATTGGCAGATCTCGGCAACCCATCTGCATGGTTCCTGCAACCGGTCGTCAGTATTGTGGAAGTCGACCTTTTCCCCCCCCTTCACCACCCTGTCCAAGACGGCTTCGAACCTTGGCACAAGCGACCTCGCTAGGCTGGTTCGGTTTTTTTCAGTCTTGCTGCATACGTACGTACTGTACTTGCTGTTTACCTATGTGCTTTGCTAATTCTTCTTGCAATACTTTGCTTGCTTGCTTAGGTATCTATCAACGACGCAATGGCTGCCCTCTGGCTGGCACTCGCGCCACAACATCAGCTCTCAACACCATCTCCCCCCCTTAGTCCAACCATGACCACCGCCGTTCCGACCGCCGATGATGGAGTCCCTTCTCCGTTTCTTGGCCTCCCGAGGACCCCCACACGGCATCTACGTAATTGGGTCAACAACCGGTACCCCCGGAGTCCGCCCCGCAGCGAGTCATGGTCGCGCCTCGGCGGCGTCGCCGTCTGTCCCACCCCCATGTCACATTGCTGGCCAGCTGCACAAACCCGCGCTTTGTTCGGCGACAGAGTCGCATTTCTCTCATGGTTTCCCTACTCGGTCTCGTGGGGTCAGCCTGTCGTATGCTCGCCTGCCAGCCCTGTCGACGGCGCTGCTGCATGCCAGCTCTTGGGGGGGACCATCGAACCTCAACCTCATGGACGCCAGGCTCTGCGGAGAGGAGGGGCCCGCTGCTCGTATCAACAAGCGTCGACAGCAGTGATGAGGCCCCGCCGATCTTGCCTGCGCGTGGAAATCGCTCTCGATTGTTGGGTCCCATCGAGTTTTCTGAAGTTTGCTCCCACTTGCTGGGGGATTTAAAGAGCTCGCCTCCTGCCTGTTGATCCCGTTGTGAACTGCTCTTCACCCTGCCTTGCCACTCGCAGCTACCTCTTCTCTAGCTCCTTGAGACCCCTCGTCAACTCTTCAAGATGAAGTTCACCTCCAGCTCCAGCCTCCTGGCTGTCCTCGCGACTACTATCTCTTCCTCAAAGGCATCTCCCTCCAATGGCAATGGCTGGGGTTGGCCATCTCCCGGGGGTCAGCCTTGGGGCCAGCCTTGGGTCCAGTCTTGGTGGAAGCAGCCGGAGTCGCAGCCCGACAAGGGTACGGCCCTTACTCACTGGCCGAAGCAGGCCGCCGAAAGCCTGAACGCCATGATCCGTGCCAATGCTCACCAGGGCAACTACGCTGTGTTCGACATGGACAACACGTCGTACCGCTTCGACCTCGAGGAATCGCTGCTGCCGTTCCTTGAGAACCGTGGCATCATCACCCGCGAGACGCTCGATCCGTCTCTCCGCCTGATCCCGTTCAAGGATACACCTTCGCACAATGAGACGCTCTTCAGCTACTACTACCGCCTCTGCGAAGTTGACGACCTCATCTGCTACCCCTGGGTCGCCCAGGTCTTCTCAGGCTTGACGCTGCGTGCCCTCAAAGGCTACGTCGACCAGCTCATGGCCCACAACGGTACCATTCCCGCCACCTACTTCGAGGGCGACGTCGTGACACCCATTGCCATCAACCCGCCCAAGCTCTACCGTGGCCAGCAGGAGCTCTTCAACCGCCTGATGGAGAACGGCATTGACGTCTACATCGTGACGGCAGCCTCTGAGGAGCTCGTTCGCATGGTCGCCTCGGACCCCAAGTATGGCTACAACGTGCCCGCCAAGAACGTCATTGGTGTCACCATGCTTCTCGCCAACCCTGCGAACCCCTCGAGCCCGACCACGGCCCGCAAGCAGATCGAAGCCGGAACTTATGACGAGAAGGCCAACCTTGACTTCACTTTGACCCCTTATCTGTGGACACCCCTGACCTGGATGGCGGGCAAGCACGCTGCCATCCTGACGTACATCAGCCAGTGGAAGAAGCCCGTACTGGTTGGCGGCGACACGCCTACCAGCGACGGCTACATGCTCTTCCACGACGTCGACGTCTGGAAGGGCGGCGTTCGCGTGTGGGTCGATCGCAAGGCGAGCTACCGCACCCAGATTGACGGCATGATCAAGGACAACGCCGACCAGCAGAGGAAGCTTGGTCTCCCCGTCACCGCTGACCAGAACTGGATCAAGGTGAAGCCCGAGGAGATTCTGTAAACGGCGTGTCTGTGTGTGGAATGCAGAACGTGCAGTGATGCGACTTGCCCTGGTCCGACCCTGGCTGTGAGAGTGCGCTCTGCGTGTGATGCGATGAGGACGTGAAAGAAAATGGGCGAAAGTCATCCGGGAGTGGTTTGACTGGCTACGAGATGGAGATGATACCCAAAAAAGACCCGGATACAGCGCTCGACAGTGACGCACGCGGCAAGACAACAATAGGTCGCACGCCTTGATGACTACCACTACACGGCAGAGATCCACCGTAACGAGCACTGCATGGTACACATGCATGGCAGCAAAATGAAAAAAAAAAAAAAAAACCCTTACTTCTTATCATGTCGCGCTCTATCTGTTACACGTGTACGTCTGTTCGTTACATGACCAATCTGATCTTAAGATTGCAGGCGACGATCTCGCCGGACCTTGCCTGCCGAACCCGCCTGTCCTGATTGTCGACTACGCAGCATGGTAGTATCTATTGTCTGCAGGGTTATTCGTCCTTTGTCCTTCCTTTGCAATTTGAGTCGATTTGCGAATGATCACCTGACCAAGGCTTTTTTTACATACTCGTGTTGAGGCAATTGACCTGGTGGTCACTTCGGCGGTCTGCACGAGGTAGGATGTATAGGACCCATCATCAGACAGATATTGGCCAGGTATGTGTTCGGTACACGAGAATCGACATTGAATTGACACTATTTCACCTCAGTGGCTACAGCGCTTTGGCTCTGATTGTGCCTGGTCACATTGTGCTTGCAAGACTGCTGCTGAGCTGGCCTACGGCAACTGTGCCCAGCCGTGCCATGCCGCCATGACTCGCGGGCCAAGGCAGAGAGGCCTCTATTCCTGCCGCGGGCATGCCGAGTCCGACAGATCCGTCCGCCCATGGCGAAGCCTGTGTACATGTACGACGCCGTACCCCCCTTCCATTACGCGCCGTGGGCCTTCTGAACGACAAAAGCAGCGGCGGCCGTGGCGTTGGCGCCGTACGTCAAGTGCGCGACGGTGATGAAGCCGCCGCTGCAGACGGCGTCGTTCGGGTGGCAGAGGATCAGGGTCTTGCCGTCGGCGCCGGCGATGGGCGCCGGGTTGCGCGGGTCGCCAAAGGTCACGACCGAGCTGACCTTGGCCATGGTGCCGGCGGGCAGCGCAGCGGCGGTGCTGCGCACAACGAGGGCGCCCTGGGAGTACCCGGCCATGACAATCTTGGTGTCTGGGCACCGGGTCGCCGCCTGGTCGACGAAGGCCGTCCTGTCCACAGTCCGAGTTAGCCGTCTTTGACAGGTCCACTGTCTTCATCATGCACGCGCTCCGCTGCATGGTCTTTGGTCTATGGTCTTTGGTCTTTGCTTACATGCTCGGCACGCCGTCCGTGCCGTTCCTGTTGAAGCCGGCAAAGGTGGCCGGGTACGCGACGCCCTGGACGGCGAGCGTCTCGGCGCCGAGCTGGTCGCGCAGGGCGTCGAAGAAGGGGGGCCCGGCGATGAGGCCGACGGACCCGGGCTCGGTCGTGCCCCGCGCGAAGACGACGGTGACGGCGGCGCACGGGGCGTTCTGCGCGAGGTCCTCCCTCGTCGTGTCGATGCCGGCGGCGGCGGCGAGGCCCTGCTGCAGGGGCGTCAGGATCTTGGCGACGGCGTCGAGGGCGCGCTCGCCCGTCGGCAGCGAGCTGATGATGCGGAGGAACTGGTTCAGCGGGCCTGCGGGGAACTGGCCGAGGCCCGGGGCTATGTCTTGTCGCGGGGCGAGGGCGGACGAGTCGGTGAGCTTCAGCCACTCGTCGGCAGTCATGGCATTGGCGGCGGGCGAGGGCAGGCCGTGGGTCAGCGTCACGAGCTGGCTGGCTAGGACGCCGAGTGCGATGGCCACATGGCGGATACTGCGTATGGGAGAGGTATGAAACATGGCGAGGATGGCGTTCGGTCGGTCGATGGAGAGAGAAAAACGAAGTCTTGTCAGCAACTCTGCGATGAGCGGTCTACGTCGTGTGCCCATCCTTTTCGTGGTCTCCCTCCATCTTTTCTATTATACGCCTCGTATGGCAGCGAACATGCGCCGAGGTCCGTCATGCTCTCCTGCTGTCCCCAAAAGCAGGAGACCGTGTTCGGTTGCCTCTTCGGCAGTTGAGGGTCACCATGTTCAACCTTCAGTGAAGGGAAGAGGGCTGAGTTGCAGTGTTGTAGTGTCGCATCGCAAGGTATTTCCGAATCGAGCCATAATTGACTGTGAGCTAGGGTTGCTGGGAGCGAGGTCGATCGGACAATACTGCCCATGCGGGATACGGTGTTGTCTCATGAGGTGGTATCGAGGATCTACCGAGAGCTCAGACATGGGAATTCGCGGGGAAGTGACGTAGCGGGGTGCATGGTCTTTCTCTGGAGTGGATTGCCGAAGTATTCCTGGTGTAAGATCCGACCCAAGGGTCTGATCACAGGAGAGAGGATGAGGTTTTGCATGAGGTTTTGCGTTTTCTTGGGCGTCGTGTACAGATGGTTGTTGATCATTCGGGCGCCTAGCATTTACAGAGGTGGAAGGAACAACATGAGCGAGGTGGATCGGGAAGGCACTGACTTGGGGCCCAGGGCAGACCAAAGCGGATCAACAGCAGGCAAAAATGGAATTTACAGGTGCCAGTGATATTGATATGATCGTAAATAAAAAGAAAACGAGAAGAATCGTATGAACAGCCAACATCGAATTGCCTTGGTGCCGTGCGGACATGCAAAAAGTATGAACTCCCCGACACAGGATCGAACTGTGGATCTCCCGATTTGCCAAATTAACAGTCGGACGCCTTAACCAGCTGGGCCATCAGGGACTCATGCCAGGAGAAGCTATTGCATGCTACATATAGTCTGTGCGCAGCAAGGGATTAGCCTGTTCGTGTGAAGTGATTGTGGAGACGGAGCTGCCTTGACCAGCATGAACTGCCTGCGAGTCCCGACCTCTCTGTGGTACTTAAATTAGGTACTTTAGCAACTTAGGTGCCTTACATCAAGCTGAGGTAGCCGAAATTACCATCTCCAACTTTCTCAGTATTCCTTTCCCATCGACAGGTGCATTCCTCATTGCTGATCCATGTCTTTCACTCCCGTTGAGCACAGCATACTCTGATGATGGATTGACTTTCGTTTCGGAAGAGCGGCTCGCCGGGCTCCACCACGCAAGGACCCCTATGACGGAATGACGCCCAGCGTTTGCTGTGCATCTCTCTCTCTCTCCATCCCTCCTCACCTTAGCCTCGCCCACTCATGAGCGAGACCATCAGAACATGGCTCATTGTCCATCACGACATCGAGCGTCAAGTGACAGCTGTCATATACGGTCACAGTGAACGTTCTCACACAGCAGACGCACAGCAGACGACGCGCTGCAAGACGGTCATGGCTGGATAATCATGGCTAGTATGAATACTCATGCTCGTTAGGCACAGTGCTCTGGTAGCAGCCCGAGGAACGTTGGCTCCAAGACAGAGACCTGCGTCGAGGCATGCGTCGAGGCATGCGTCTCTTGGCCATGTCAGCAGGTCCCGCTACGTTGCACCGGACCACCGACGGGCCAGCGCCATGATGCCAAGAGTCCGCGATCGATGACTTCACTCAACGCCGCGCGTGGTGTCCCCCGCAGTCGGCATACCCCCATACCCAACACCGGTCTACGCTACCTACCGAACTGACTACTTGACTGACCCCAAACGCATCCCTCTTCCCCTCTTGTCCTGGTCCTCTCACCCGTCTCCTCACCCATCCACTGTCACTGCACAGGCAACATGGCCGACGCGACACACGAGGCTGAGGGCGCCGGCCCAGACGCCAAGCCCACGCGCGACCTCATCAAGCGCGGCGTCAAGCGTCCCAGCAAGCTCGGCACGCTGACCTTCATCGGCTTCCGCGCCCTCGACGTGCCCCTGCAGTACAACCTCGTCGCCGGCGCCCGCTGGGGCCCCGCCCTGCTCGCGCGCCTCGGCATCGCCTCGCGACCCCTCGCCGGCTTCGCCCTGGCCACGGGCCTCGCGCCCCTCGACAACCTGCACCTGCCGGCGCCGCACCTCATCCTCGTCACCATGTCCGCCGCCGCCGCCGCCAAGCAGATCTACTGGCTCGTGTCGCTGTCCAACGAGGAGTTCCCCGCCCTCACCGCCGCCGTGCCCGTCAGCGCCTACAACACGGTCGTCAACTCGCTCAACGCGCTCCTCTTCCTCGCCTCGACGACGAGCGTCCTCGCCGGCCGCGACACCGTCGACAGCCTGCCGCTGCCCGTCCTTGTCGGCGCCGCCCTCTTCGCCGTCGGCATGACCCTCGAGACCGTGTCCGAGCACCAGCGCAAGGTCTTCAAGGACCGCCCCGCCAACGAGGGCAAGGTCATGAAGACGGGCCTCTGGCGCCTCGCGCGCCACATCAACTACGGCGGCTACGCCCTCTGGCGCGCGGGCTACTGCATGGCGGCGTCGGGCTGGGTCGGCGGCCTCGCCATGGGCCTGCTGCAGTCGTACGATTTTGCGAGCCGCGCCGTGCCGGTGCTCGACCGGTACTGCGGCGGGCGCTACGGGGCGCAGTGGACGCAGTTCAAGAGGGAGGTGCCCTATGTGATTCTGCCGGGCCTCTACTAGGCTGTGGTGTATTTTGTCATGTGCAATCATCTACTAGGCGTGCTTGGTGTATCTTGTCATGTGGGAGCATATGTTTTTTCTTTTAGGAAAGATTTCCCTTTAAGAAAAAAAAATCATCTCCAAAAATCTATAAAGAACTACAACTAGTATAAGCGTCGCGGGGTTGGGAGGTTTGAAGGACGGCGGAGAGAGGGTAGTGGTGCGCTGCAGCTGGGGCGGGAGGATTTAGGGCGTGCGATGGGGTCCTACTGGCCGGCCGTCGGATTAAGACGAGGCACGGCGTAGGGCGAACCGATGGATTATGAGATAAGTAGGTGATGGAGGGCAGCCTGGAGACAAAAGACGTCCCTGCGGAGGAGAAAGAAGTGAG